>NC_136004.1:24867332-25064832 GCF_048128805.1 Centroberyx gerrardi
TCTGCCTGCAGTCATCAACATGAACACTGAATCCTAAGAGATCGAAAACATTGATGTCCATGAGGTCAGCACTTCTCATCACAATGTGGAAAAACACCTCTGAATAAAGACTGTGCCAAAAATGTCTAGCTTGGAGCCGTTGTAAGCAATGAAAGGAATGAAGGGCGGGCGCAGCTGCTGGTGAGAGGAGGACCTGCTGTAATTAAGAGATGTGCCGCATATGCAGCGGTGCCCACTAACAGAGGAAGGTTTATACCGGGGATAGGCAACCATGTGCCACGGAGGATCGAGAGCATGCAGCTTTTCATTCCAACCAAAGACTACATCGGGTGATTTCACTGATGTATGAAGCCCGCTGAGCTACACAGAGCATGCAGCCCTTAACCCTGGCAGAGTTAGTGCAATGCTCTGCCCAGTGAGCAGAGGTGGGAAATAACAAAGTAAAAATACTTTGTTACTGTACTTAAGTAAGATATTCAAGTATCTGTACTTTACTCTAGTTTTTCTCTCACTTTTCTGCTAAACTCACCAAATTTCAAAAGAAAAATCAATACTTTCCATACTTTCTACTCACATTTACAGACAGAAAAAACAGACTCGTTACTCTTTCTTTTTTTTTTTTTTTGCAACAGCTTCCATCAGTTTTGATCAGGTGCCAAGTGTGATTGGCTGCTTGTACACCAAAGCGACACCAGCAAAAAGGAGGGAAGGGCCAGAGAGAGAAGCAACACGAAGAAGAGAGAAGCAACAAGAGAGTAGAGAATTAATGTTAGTGAATTCAGCTGCTAGAACTAACATTAGCGATTTGAGCTGCAGACTCTTTCTTATCTGTGATTCAGAGTAACGCTCAACAGAGAACCAGTTTAGTACATTAGAAATGCTTTTTTTAGAGGATGACTTTTACTTTTATACTGTATCTAAATTTAAGATCATGTACTTTTATACTTTGACTCGAGTAAAGGATTTGAAATGGTACATCAACTTTTACCTGAGTATATTTTTAGATTAGTGCTATTCTCTACTCACTGAGCTACACAGGTGATGGACCCCCTTTTTTCTCTGGCAGCATTAGCGCTTCACTCTAGCTAGTAGCTACACAGGACATGAGTGTTAGTGCTGTGCCCTAAACTACACAGAACCATGAAAGACTTGAGATGAGATGAGACACTAGTCCAATTACAGTATGTGTCCACACCCCCATCACCACCCCCCACCCCTTAATTCCATAGTATATACGTGTCTGAAAGCAGAGAAGACGAGAGAATAGTATAAAAAGTGATGATGATGAGTAGAGAAGAAGGGTATAGAAGTGATTTGATGGGAGAGATAGGATGGAACTCACACACACACGCATTCACACACTGACACACTGACAGACACACACACACATCCTTGTACCTCCATCCTTATGAGGACCCTAACCCTAACCCTAACCTAACCTTAACACTACATGCCAAACCTTAACCCTTATCCTAACCTAAACCTGATTGTAATTCTAATTTAGGTTAGAAGTACTAGAACACACATAAACACACACTGGCACACGCACATTGGCAAAGGCATGCACACACACTGACACACTCTCAGGCACTGACACACACGTACACTGACGAGTTCACACAGACACACACAGACACCCCGCTTTTTTGTCACCACACTGATTGCTCATTTCATCTCCACTTTAGCCCGTGGCGTCGCGTCGCAGGGCAACAATCTCAAAGTTTCCATCTAATCTGCTGACTGACTCGTTTAGCTCGCAGAATTATGATTACTAAGAGAGAGTGGGTGGCAGGGTGGCTGTGGTGGGGGTGAGAGTGAAGAAAGATATTCCACCCAGAATGCATAATAACATAATAACAGCCCGTCTCCTCCTCAAACCGGCTCAGCACAATAACAATGTTCTACGGTGCAGTGGTAATCAACTCTGGGAGAAGGAAGCGCTCTCCCACTGATGTGGCTTCTACTGGCAGGGTGAGATGTACGAGCACAGAGTATGAGATTTAGGTAACTCTCGCATGGCTTATTTGCTAAATTTTCATATTCGCTCATGGATGTTGAGAAAAACAATTCTTATACAAAATACCGCTCTGCATAAGAGGGTTTTAGAATCTTATTTGGCTCGATAGAGCGCTGTGATGATTTATGGCAAGTGCTTTAAGTATGGAGGCAATCAGCAGTGGAAGAAGAATACTCGCTAGCGGCATTTAGACAGGAGTGGAAAATCAATTTTTTTTAACCCTTTGTGGAACAGATTAAATAATGGCTGGCTAAATTAAGGCTAAATCAAGAAAAATGGCTAAATTAAGAAAAAAAGTTTTTTTCCAGGTGGAGGATGCCATGAGATAATCACATCTGTGTCGCAAAGAGTTAAAAATCAGACATTCTGTGCCTGTGTCAATCTAAATACTACTATGGCATCCTGAGGTGTCTGAGATCAAGGAGGTCGGCAGTTAACTTCTCAGAGGTGGTCTAAGGTTTTCCACAACAGCAGACTCCATTAGTTAAAACTTCAGACTTCCCAAATGGCCCAGGCACATTGTAATAAACAAAATTTGCAGTGATTGCCGTATAATTGAATAATTGTGCGCAGTTGTTGGGTTTCATTTGCTGATACTTGTAAACTGAAAGTCTTCCATTGTAAATTTAAATCAAAGGGAAGTATCTGCAGTATAAGAGATTGCACAATGAAGAGCAATGGACAAAGGCCAATGGCTGGATTCAAACCCACAATGTCACTTTTCCTTTATTCAACCATCAGATTTTCAAGCTTGCCAGTAAATCACACAGGCATGCTGTGCTGCCTTTCAACTTCCAACATCTCGATGTATTTTAATTATCTGAATATTTCTTGGTTCAAATGACCTCCAATGCCAAGGTTTGGAATTGTGAAAACCCTTGAGAAGTACGTGTTTCATCCATATTCAGTCACTTTGACTTGTACATGATGTGAGGGGTGGATGGGGAATTGTTAGGTTATGTTATGGAATTTTTATGTACGCCGACTGGTACAGCATGAAGTAACCACTAAAAATATGCTGTTTTCCACTAGATAAAAATAAAGCAAATTTGATATAAAAAAAATATGATTACATAAAAATTGTACTTCCTGGTTAAAATGACCTCCAATCCTGAGGTTTGAAATTGTGAAAACTCTTGAGCGGCACCTGTTTCATCCATATTCAGTCACTTTGACCATGGGGTGATCTGCCAGCTGCTGCAGCTACAGTGCACTCGCTTGTATTTCCACAATTTGACAGAGGTACACAGAGGAAAAGGGTGAAAGAGGGGGGTAGAGAGAGAGAGAGAGAGAGAGAGAGAGAGAGAGAGAGAGAGAGAGAGAGAGATGTGGTCTACTCACTGTGTTTGCAGGTCTTACAGCCTTCGTCACAGGGCAGACAGTCTTCATACTCCGGATCTGCCACCTCACCTGATGGACACAGAGGATGAAATGATGGATGACACAAGAAAATGTGATGAGATGAGACAAAGAGAGTGATAGACAGACAGAAAGAGAGAGAAAGAGAGAGAGAGAGAGAGAGAGAGAGACTCCAGTGTTATCATTCCAAAATGCTATGTATCCATTTTGGTAAAAAAAATTGTACTTTATGTCTATTGCCCAATTTTTCAAAATTTGATGAATCCTATATGAAGCTGAGTGGTGAAGAAAGCTAATAAATAATATCACATTTTCCAAGTGGTGTATATCTCATTGACATGACAATCTATCTCTCAAATGTACCATAATAATGTTATTTTTGTGCCATCAATCATTTTGTAAGTATAGGTGTCACTTTTTTTAAATGGCGAATATCGAATTTTGAAATTAAACTCTATTTGTTTTCTTTGTCCTCCTTTTTTTCTACCAGTTTTCATTATTGTTATATTGCACTGTTTATTTATGTCACATCAATCAATGCCATGTCGTTGCTTTTCTTGTCATACCAATAAAGGATGTTTCGCCTGCACTGAACTAAACTGAGAAAGAGAGAGAGAGCGAGAGAGAGAGAGAGAGAGAGAGAGAGAGAGAGAGAGAGAGAGAGAGAGAGAGACCAGACCAGCACAACAGACAGGCCAGTTTAAGGTGTGAATCCCGGTTCTCCTCAGTTCAAGCTGCTTTGACTGGAGAACCTGTTGAGACCCGCCTGCCACATATGATAAGAATTTCCTCTCATCCTCCCCCTCACAGATCTTACACACTCACATACACACTCATCCTCACTCTATACACTCTGTTTTGCTCTCTCTGCCACCTCACTCTCCCTCATGTCTCACTCATTCACATGTTTTCCTTTGCAGTACATCCTTATCTCAAACGTCTAAAAAAAATTTTTTTTTTCATCACTTCTTTCTCAACCTTCCATTGGCTGGCATCCACACATTTATCTCATAAAATGAGATAAAGTACAGTACACGCACTATCTCTCACAATCTCTCCAAGGATAAAATGAAATTCAGCAAATGTTCTTTCGTTTAGCAGATTAAGAACAAAAACAGAAGCAAGAGCACATCAGCAACTGAGACGCCGAATTTAAAGAGATAGAGAGAAAAAGTCAAGGACTTTATTGAATAGCTAGAACAATTTGTATTGTTGCCTTTTTGTAACATTTTTTCTCTATTTTATATTGTACTTTAACTAAGGCAATAAGCTCCATGTAACACCACTGTGTAAATGCGGTGTTTTTGCACAGCGGTGTTGCATGGAGTATCATTCATTTCATTCTACAGTTTTTGCACCCACACAACAAACTGGTCAGGTGTGCAGATTCCCTTTTTGCACACTGTACTTCAACATCATGAGTAGGATAGTAAATGACCTGAATCACCTCAGCAAAAACACAGCACACTGAAACCGCTGGATTCAATTATGATTTTTTTTTCTTTTTTTTATCCAAAGCCTAAAATCATTAGCAAAGCGGATACTAATGGGACTGTCAAAAGGCTGACAAGATGACCGCTTTTTACACCTGGTACTAAAATCCCAGTGATGACTGAAGATCTATCTAGATTACGTCTAGTCAGGACACCAAGCCACATTTAAACTGCTGATACACCCAAGAATGATTGGAAACCAAATCAGTTTGCAATCATTCTTGGGTGTATCTATATTTGTATTTAGAAGTGGCTTGGAGCCGTGTGTGTAGATATATCTTCTGTGAACATTTGGATTTTAATACTTGGTGTAAATGAGGTCACTCTGCTCCATGTGTGTTCCCTGAGGTGAAGTTTGCCAAATCCAGGCCATCTCTATGGTAGTGTGCTGGGTAACAGTGGCAGCCATGGTAGAAACCTCCCTCTACCCTACATTTATTCTGCATTACTATTTAAGGATGGGACAATATATTAAAATTCAATACAAAAATGTGACAATAGCTATCGTGGGGCAGAAAAATGAATCGCGATATTAGCTACATTTTATTCTGCTGTTGTAATCACAAATGAGACGGCTTGCCCATCACAATGTCACAAGCTCTCCATTGAAATTATATTATTTGCACTTTGTAATGACATTTTTAAATAGTTGTTTACATTCTGGCGAGCTAATGCCATTGCTAGAAAGACATAATTCTGCACAGTCATACTGTTGTCATTGAACTTTTATTTGTTAAATCGTATCGTGGTTGTATCGAATCGTGAACCTCATCTTGTGTATCGAATCGTATCGTGAGATAAGCATATTGTCCCATCGCTATTAGCACTGCATACACCTATACTACTGGTATATTACTATACCAGCAGTATAGATGTTCCTCCACCACTGATTTATTTAAGCAAGTGGTGACCATTGTAGAAGTCACACACCTTGCATCTATCCAGCACGGAAAGTGTGTTTTACACTGAAACCCACTGAACATGTGGATCTGTGTGTCCCAGCCTGTCTCACCTGCACCGCACTCCAGTGGGACGCAGCGTTCGTCTCTGAGGTTGTGTCCTGGGCCGCAGTGCAGGCAGCGGTCCGCCGCCGTGCAGACGGTGCAGTCGGCGGGACAGGGCTCGCACCGCCTCCTCCAAGAATGGAAGAACCCCTCTGGACAGACATCGCGACACTGTCCCTGATACTGGTACCGGTCCACCCCGAACTTATCTAGACAGAGCATGGAGAGAGAGATGGAAAACTCTGTGGGGAATGTGGAAGCAAAATGACCTATACAACAGTAGATCCATAAAACAGATATGCAGACATACTCAGACATATAGTCATGCACACACACACACACACACACACACACACACAATAGCAGCACATATTTACTCCAGACTGTGAAATCTTTCATCACATCTGAGCAACACATCAGTGTGTCGTTTCATCACTGCAACATTTTAAGAGGCTGGCAACAGTTCACCCAGTTAAGTTTTGGTCTTTAATATATGTAGCCTAAAAACATGGGCACCAACTGCATATGCAAATTTGGTACACTCACTCGTGCCTAAAGCTATGTGTATATGCTCATGTGCACGCACACACACACACACACACACAGTGTAAAACAGCCTGCACAGAGTAATATAACCTTGCTGTATCATTGCAATAACTTTTTTGAAACACAGAACACTTATCTAGAGTAATCTAATGTAAAAACAGCAACAGTAGGAGGCTAGAACAAAAAAAACTACTTCTGTACTTGTGTGTATGTGTGTGTGTGTGTGTGTGTGTGTGTGTGTGTATCACTATCAGTAAAACAGACTGTTTTTAATACTCTGGTTAACCCTGCATTCCCCTCATCTCTTCCTCTTTCTCATCTCTTCCCTTGTCCTCTATTACACCCCTCTCTCTGGCTCTTTCATTTTTTTCCCCCCTTGGGAGAGCGGTCATAGAAAAATCCCACATTAATCTCAAAGTGTCAAATTCAGAAGGTCAAGGATCATAAAATGGTCTGCTCAGTATGTACAAGTATGCGTAGATGTGTGCGACCCGAGCCTTTGTGACCGGCCGAGATAAGAGAGGCTCTTTTGAGAGAGAAATGACACAGAGAGAGACAGATGCAGGGTCTCTTCATGTTATTATTGTTATGTCTCATTGAGCCTCAGACAGACCCCAAGTTAAATGGAACCACATTTGCAAACACAGTCTGACAAACTTACTGGCTAATTGAGAGTGTATGTGCACACGTGAGAGAGAGAGAGAGTGTGTGTGTGTGAAGGGGAAATCTGGTGTTAATCTTCTCCTTGGCTGTCTGGTGCTTTTATCTGTGCGTGTGAGTGCGTGTGTGTGTGTGTGTGTGTGTGTGTGTGTGTGTGTGTGTGTGTGTGTGTGTGTGTGTGTAATAGAATCTCCCTAGTGTAAATCCTGACAGCCATAATACTGTCTGTGTCACTGTGATAAACACAGTTATTACAACCAACATCAGGTTGATATTTCTTCAACTGTGAGGCTCTCATGATGTTCGGGTTCTATCATAAACAGAGGAAGAAAAACCTCCAAACAGCAAACTGTCCACTGGTCTTATTTTAATATTGATGATTTATATTGATATTTTTAATGGATTTTGGATTGTCTGCATGGGAACTTACCCAGAACATATGATTCAGTACAACAGTTCAACGAAATTGAAGATTTGAATGTCTCCCAAAGAGTCGCGCAGAATTGAATTGTATTCATGCAGCACTATACCTTATTAATAAAGAATAACCAAATACACCTTTTTTTTTTTTCTTTGGAGCTCAGGTCTGATTTCTTGGAGCCGTGCTGTGACCTCTGTGTGAGGACACAACGAGTGAATGACTGATTCCCCTTTTAACACATCTGTCAGCAGACCTGGGTTGAATTACTGCTTTAATTAGATTAATTTACTTTTACAGGATTGATGTTGGTGTCGTCTGGCACAAATGAGCCTTGGCTTGGTCTATGCGATGTTAAAACAATATAATTTCACTGACGTTCCAGTAACAGCAAGGTTGAAGATTCCAACTTTGCACACTTTGCACGTGAAAAAATGCTCATTTCCATAACAATATTATTTAAAAAATCCATCTCGGTTGTAACCAAGGAGGTTATCACGACTCCTGCAGAGGAAGGATTCTGGCCATTCCAATTCAATGGTGATTAATAGCTCTGCTCATTTTGTACTCCACTCCCAAGGAAACTGTATTTTGATGATGTCTTGCTTCCATAATTCGATATACATATTTCTGGTTTAAACAGGATGTTGGGGCAGGACATAATGCAGGGAGGGACTGTTGAAAAGTGGGCGGGTTTAACCACAACAAATAGCGGAAACAAAGGTTTTCGGGCATGAACACCCAAAACTGCACCACTGTACCTTGTTGTCACTCATGTCACATTGAAAGTTAGGAAGTTGCAGGTTTTATATGATGGAAGGGGCAGAAGGGGAATTATTATGCTGTTATGTTATGGAATTTTTATGTAAAAATAAAGCAAATTTGGTTTATTGGTGTACGGTATGATATGGTAAAAAAGTGTTTGTTTATAACTTTTTTCGCCTTTTTAGCTCATTCAATCATACCATACATCTATTTGACAATTTATGCCAAAGAAATGACAAAAAAAAATGTTTTACTCTCATATCAAAATCTCATTACTTTTACTTCCTGGAAAACAGAAAATCTTCAGTAGTGACTTCATTGTGTACCAGGAGGCGTATATAAAAATTCCAGCCAATAAAACACAGATTTTTGAATAATTTCAAATGTTGACCCGTGTTTTTCTACCTTTGTCACAGCTGGTGCAGTTGTCAGGTCCGTCGTCGTTGCACTCCTGGCAGGTGTGGTGGCACAGGTGGCACTGCCTGCCCATGGCATAGCGCCCCCTCTGGCAACGAATGTCACAGCGCCCATCATCAAAGAACCTGTAGGTGGGGGTGTGGTTGACAATGAACATACAAGATTAGCCTCAGCTGCTGTACTGTACACATGCACAATGCAACATTATGTGCTCTTGCCCCTTTTGAGTAAAACAATAAATGAGAAAATCAACACAGAAGCCAAAAATTCCCAATCGACCACAAAACATACAGATAAAAGAAGCCATGATAACACAAAGGTTTTACTACCTACATTGCAGAATGTATTGTATTTAAGGCTGTTTGATCTGTCTACAAGTGTCAAGTCACTACTACTAGTGACTACTACAAATGTTTACTGTATATGATGTTCAGTCAAAAGCGTAACCATTGGGAGAGTGAGCTGTGTAGTGTTTATTCAGCAGAGACTCCTCAACACTGTAATAAGGATTTCATATCAGAAAATGGTATCATGCCACCATGTTAAAGCATGGGAACAGCAAAGAGCAACTTTAGCTTTCAATTTTCCCCTTTTGGCTGTATGAGGAAGATGGGATGTAGCACCTCAGCAGTATACATACTTCCTGAAGTACGACCACAGTACTCCACTCCATGCAGCACCAGGGGTGGAAAGAGCACTGAAACATTCTACTCCAGTAGAAGTATTGTTACTATCTTTTCCATACAGTTCCAAAAGGGTTCAAACCAGGTTCTTGTAATTGAAAAATAAAGTGAACAAACAAAATGAAGTCAGATTACTCTTCTCTTCTCAGCTGACTGACCGTTCACTGTGGATGGCTCCACAATTTGTCAATTTACATTGGTCTAGTTTCTGAAGCTTATGGAGAGCCATAAAATTTGCACTCTGTAATGGATGTGATTTAAAATTTAGCTAGGTACAATCACTTCAGTAAAAATGCAATTAAATAAAAGTAAAATTACTGACTTGCTTGTGCAGCACTAACACTCTCTTCATCTCACTGACCAAACATTTGCACCTCTGACTCATCGTTGGTCCCAGAGACCTGTGTGCGTCTCACCGTGTGGCGGGGCAGCTGGTGCAGTCCTCTCTCTCCGGTCCCATGCACTGCTGACACGTGGCGTCACACAGGTGACACTTCCCGTGCCGACTCATATACTCTCCTGCAGACGGAGAGGGACAGTGAACAACGCTTAACACGACCTTACACCTGCTGCCTGAGAAATGCTGCTTCTCTGAATGGCAATAGAACCACTATTCCTTGGAAAAACCTATATTCAACATTTTGTTTGACTAATTTCATGTTTTTTTCACTTACTTTGGTTGTTCCTCATTTTATTTTCATTTACTTTATTTTATAATGTGTTTGATCTTGCACACATACTTCTTGCTATACTGTTATGACATTGTGATAAGTCCTAGTTGCATCAATTATTCCCAATAGCCCATTATTACAGTTTTAATTTCAGGGGACGTCCTGCCTCTCCTGCACAATAACAACTATATCTATTGTTTTCTTTTCTTCTTTGTACTATTATATGTGCAAATAACCTCAAAACCTGCTTGAAGTCACAGTGATGAGTCTCAGGAATACTCTCTTTAATTGCTGAGTGTTTTTACATAAACAGAGATAAAAGAACCATTTGAATCGGAAATTTTTTTATAGTTCCATGTGAGGAAAATTAGTAAAGCTTGAAGAGAATAAACCCCCCCAAAACAACTTACAACATAATATAAGCTTCACATGTAACTGATTTTCCTATAGCACTAAAATGAAGAGTATACTGACCAACACAACGGAAACATTTGAGAGACATAAAATCACTTTTATGAAACTGCCTGGACTATAATAAAGTTGAGCCTTCTGCTGCATCAATGGGCCCACAGCATAAGAAACTGTCCTCAGATTCACTCTGGACACACAAACTGTGCATCTTCTTTTGTATCCAAATTTGCAAGCGCATTGGAATAAAAAAAAGGTTCCAAGAAATCCATCAACCTTCAGCTTCACACTTGGCAGCAATGAAAAGAGCCATTACAAAAGAGGCATAAACATTGTCTCCTATCCCACCTTTGTATTAGACAAAGGTGAAAGACATTGGCTCAGGCATAAGGATGGGGTGGTGTGTGTGTGTGTGTGTGTGTGTGTGCATCCTTCAAGGCAGCGGCGAGGTTGTCTGTGGTCTCTGGCTTTTCTGTGAAAAGCTGAATTGTTTCTTTCAAAACAAAAGAGCCTCTTTGTGTACAAACACAACAGGCGGTGGCTTCCTATTCAGCCAAGCTCTGCTGCAACCGTGCAAACAGCCCCCAAATGAACGCCATCACTCTCCCTCACACACACACACACACACACACAGATTCTCTCCCTATCTCTCTCTCTCTCTCTCTCTCTCTCTCCCACTTACATACACACACACACACAGAAAGAGAGGGAGCCAAGTTCTCAAGGGACGGAAAGCCGCACCACTCTACTCAGCAAAAACAGACACTTTGGACTCCCACTGCCGGGGAGGAGAAGAATGGAGCTGAGAATAAAGAGAGCGTGTCTCTCAGGGGAGTAAAACTTTTCCTCTGTTATGGACTGGACTGACCTTGCGAGGACATTGACAGTCTACTCTGTCAGGAGAGACGGCTCTCTGCTGCCAGATATCACACTGTCATCTACCACACCTGGTCCTGAATCCCAATTCAATGGCCCTTCCACCCCTTGATACCCTCTAGGTGCTTGGTCTGAGCAGCTAGAAAAAAAAAGGATAATAGATTCACTTTACCCCTAAAGTAGAGGAGAGGAGAGCATTAACCGCATCGTTTATCTGGTATTTTATATATGTAACTGCAGGGGGGCGTTTCTTCTTCTTGAACTGTGAGGTAGGACGGACCAAGCGGCCGTTCCTGGTGGGTCTCCGCATGACCTGAGAGGCAGCAGGTTTATATTAGACCCCCAAAATTGAGCTGATCATGTCCTATAAAACTATTTGCATGGACCGCACCCATTGGTAGGACTGTGAGGGGGGATCGTTTTGGAACATGCACTAAATTGTAATCATTTTCCTCTTAAAGTAACATGGGCCTTGATCCTTTTCTACCAAGTTATTCTTTAGTAGACAAGTACTCCTATTCCAATTTCAGTAAAATTTGACTACACATACAGTATTTTCAGTATGTCTACTTAAGTAAAATATTAAGCCCTCCTTCACACCGCCAGCTGATGTAGAACCTCAAAATGTATGCCTCTCAAAGGTCTCAAGTGGGGTTCATACATTTTTCAGCCTATAGTGTGAAAAACACTTGTTTGGTGAGGATAGAAACCGACATTTAAAGCTGCTACATGTAGGATATTTACCTCAATATATCATTCTCAAATTAATGAGCATATAGAATGATGGCTGTAGAAAAATTAGACCGTCACCATCACCAAGAAATTTAAGCTGCGGCTTTCTTTCTACTGGACAAGTTAGTGATATAGGTTAATAGGAAGTCTATCAATATCTGTTACCAAAGCTTTTAAATCAACTTTTTCTGGGACATTGTGGCTGATCTCTCGGTCTCTAGTCCGTGCACAAAGGCAAAGTTTACTCACAGTTTAGCTACCTGGACAGCGACTAAACTATCTAACCTAGTTTAGCCGATTAGTTTCATACTTCGGCACATCACAGCCTGGGAATAGACCTCGTAAGTCGAATGACGTCAGCCTTGCCCAAATATGGCTCACGGTTCCATAGCGATTTCTCCGTAGGGAAAATGAACGGGGTTTCACATAATCGTCTCTGTCACAGTCTACGTTTAATGCAGGATTTTCAAAGTCGGTCCGTTTTTACCTTTGTATATTTATGTCTCTAATGGCACTGGGTCTGTTGATTTCTGTAACCGTTTTCCAGTCTAAGTAGTATTTTAGCTAGCAACAAGCTAAATACTTCAGCGCATATAATTTGGTTCTATGCTGAATTGAAGAAAAGTGTGCAGAAGAGTTTCTATATCCATTAGTCCTAACACCACTAATCTTATCCCTCTCATGAATTGAAAATGGTTGAGACTTTATCCAGGTAAGACAGTGAAGTTTATACCTATAATAAAGCAGCATCGGAAGATTTTTGTTCTCCATTGCTGACCTTTAGATTAAGTTTTTATGAAGTTCTTCATAATTTTTATGAAGTTTTTATGAAGTTCTACATAATGCTCCCTTTGAGTGCACTGGTGCTCCTCAAAGTGCACTGGCCGGGGCATGTGAAACCGGGCATGTGAAATCAATCATTGGATTCATTTAGTGTGGAAAAAAGTTATTATGAAACCAATCGTCTTAACACCACTAATGTTATTCCTTTCATGAATTTGTAAAAAGAACTAGATAAAAAAAAAAAAAAGGTGAAAACTGGGAGCCTAATATTTTGGTAAATCAATGAGAAACGGATGATAAATGAGATCAATGGCTGAAATAATACTGATCCATACACTGTCAATATAATGAATGAGAACTAAAAAGAAAACAAAAACATGAACAGATTAAACATTTTAATAAGAACACTTAAGTAAAAAAAGATTTTCAAAACTAGGCCTTTGAGTAACATTAATAATGCATTGTCACAGATATGTCACAGGTACACAATAAAAACAGCTTTTATACGAGGGGTGTGTGTGCGTCTACTACCACACAATCTAAAGTCAATTCAAGTCATCTTAAACAATGACCAAGAATAAGTTTTTGTTAACCAAAAAAGGGGATTCATCAATCTTTATTACAAATCATCAAGAACCATAAACAGTTGACAGTACAACAATTCATCTAATACTGTAATTGCTCAAGCTGCAGGTGTGAAAACCCACACAAATAGAATAAGAATCTTAAACATTATTTTGCTGTTCTTTATTGGAATCCAGCACCACCGGAAATAACCTTTGAGTTCCATCTGGTAAGGTTGGGAGATACAGACAGAGAGACCATGGAGAGAAACAGCACATCTGAAGTCTGTCGGCCTGGCGACACAGAGCATTAACATGGCAACGCATGGAGGAGAGCGGTGTTGACTGTCTTATGTACAGTATCGGCTCAATACGTTCGACATTTCAGAGTGAAAACGCTTGTGGATGGGCAACCGGACTGAACACACTCCCTGGCTCTGCACTTCCCTGCTTCCCTGCTTCTGATGCAGAAACCAAGTCGCACTGAAACCGGGACTGGCGTCAGTTCACTTTCAGTTCTGTCAGTTAAAATGGAAATAGAAGAAGAAATTTGTGGCCTGTTTTCAATTATTTCTTAGTGTGTTGGACGTGACAAACTTCTCCCGCCAAATGTGTTTCAATATTTTTTTTTCCTGGACAAAATCCCCTTTCTGGATGAACTGAAAGTAAACTGAACTCAGCTCTGATTTGCACCGATGTTGTCTGCACCATGGCATTTTGCTGTCTATCTACCTGTCAAAGACCATTACCAGCAGATGAAACGTGTTTAGGACAGAATATTTTCTGTGCCGATCATTGACCTTCCATGTTAAAAGTGTAGAGCAATACTTCAAGTTGATATGCATTGCCATTATAGTGGAATGACAAAGAGTATATACTCCTAAAACTGTTTTGTCTGAGAATAGTAACATATAGGGATGCACCGATACTGGGCTGTATATGATATATTTGTGCTGATGCCAGGCTAAAATAAGGTATCGTTATTGGACACTTGGCTGTAATACAAAAATCCCTTTTTGCGAGGTCTACATATATAAAAAAATCAAAAAAAAAACATCAAAAAACCCAAAACAACATGATCTTGGGTCTTTTTTACACACATGCAAGGATCTTCGTTCCCTCTAATGGAGAAAAATGGATTATATCTCAATCATTTTATCCAGTGACCGCAAAGTAATGGTCGAGCTTCATACGGTTCAGTCACAATAATGGATGGAATCGATACTCAGTTTGGGGCGATATTTCAAAGTTTAGTACTCAGAATCTGCATCATCAGTGAAAACGGGCATCGGTGCATCCCTAGTACAACAAATTCATTATGACCCACTGCAGTGTTTCTTTCCCTACAGAAAGCTTCGGAAGGAATGACTATTGACTCGTCTTGTAGTACCTCTGGAATGAATCAATGCTGTCTGGGCTTACATCAAGAATTAATGGCATTTTCCTATACACACACACACACACACACGCACCAACAAAAGACAAAAACACACACATACATACACATGCACACACATTATTCAGAGGGCAAGTTTATGCTTTTAAATAAACGCAAACACAAAATGAGGTGGTTTTGGTCAGTAACGTGCATCAGTCTTGGGATGATATGGTGTCATTGTAGCACCTGTAACTTCAAGTGTTGGCTGATCTCCGTGTGAGTTCATGTTTATAGGTGTGTGAGTGTGTGTGCGTGTGTGTGTGTATGTACCTGTATGCTGTGTGTGTATATACCCGTGTGTGTGAATTTGTCTTCACTCCCCTAGATGGCCAAAGTCAGCCCAGACAGACATTATTTTCACATTACTGAGTGAGCTTTTTTTTTTTTTTTTTCTTTTGACGTTTATTTACAGGCAGACAAACCGGGGCCTTTCCTACTGTACGTTCATCAGTTTCCATCTGTTCATCGTTAACGTTGGAAAGAGAGGAGGAAGAGGAGCCAAAATGAAAATGCACACAGACGTAATCAGAGATTCACAGGCTGAGTGGCTCCTGCTTAGCTATGCACCCTACACTGGCAACAAAAAAGAAGGTTCAATTATTTTGGCATCGATGCTTTGGTCACAAAATACCGACACTTTTTATTCATTTGTTTGTTTTGTTTTCACTTTTGTTTTCATTTGCTTGTTTGTTCTTGAAGTAAGTCCCAGTCATTTTACACCCTGACCACGTGTGTGTGTCCCAGTACAGAAAAAAAGGTAGGTTTGTTGTAGTCCTGTCATCGCACCTCCGATGCAGTCCCTTAAAGAGGCACAGATTCTCTTATAAATTATGTGACTGTGAATGAGTGGGCCGGGGGGTTTGAGAAGGAAGGGTGCCCCCTGCGCCCCCGCATCCCCCCCGCACTCCCTTTACGCCCAGTGAGTACGTCCCGTCACCCCTTTTGCGAGCACGTTCTGCAGCACAGTTGCTGCAGCACTTTCCTCTGGCAAAGATTGTTCTTTTTAACGAGCACGCAGAAACTGCCTTCCGCCCAAGATTCTTCATTTGCTTTCCACAGACCAGGAAGAAGAGACACATGGGAGGGATGGAAGAAGGGGGGGAGAAACACACACACACACACACACACGCAAACACACAGCCACACAGGGCAGAACCATCACAGAAACGGTTAAATGGCAGGCAGAGCCATATGATTGGTCAGGAGAGGGTTCAGGTGACAGGAAGAGTTTTGTGATCCAATCACAGGTGATGTTCATCGAGGTGGGAAATGATTGTAGTCCAGTGGAGTGATTGGATCCATGTCAGGAGAAAGGGAAAAACAGATTTGGGAGAAAAAGAGAGAGAGAGAGAGAGAGAGAGAGAGAGAGAGAGAGAGAGAGAGAGAGAGAGAGAACAAAATGTCACACAATTAGCAAATGGACGATTTCAAAAATTCTCATTTTGCATCAGTGAAAACGCAAAGTGGACCACCAGTCTGCCGTGTGAATAAATTATAAGCTTTTGAGCTGGCAATCAGAATCAACCGTTACTATGAAATCAATTACCCTTGGTAAGTTGGTTGGAAACAGACTGAGGGTGCACTTTTCGCAAAATCATCATCCTCATCATCAGAAAGGTCACACAGGAGAGATATTTTCCTCCTCAGAACTTTATCACGTCACTGGCTGGCGAGGCTTCTAGGCCGTGGGTTTATACTAAAAAGGTCATGGCTAGAATATCAAACCGCACACTGAAGTACGTTGTTAGCCGTTGCCACGAGATCACACCGCCACCTCAGCCGGTTAGTGAGAAACAGAGAGCATTTCCTGATGTCAAAACATGCACAATTTAAACAAGGCTAGAGCATAAAGCACAGCAAATAGATAAAGGAGAGTGTAAATAAAGAGTAAGAAAGAATAGAGAAAGCATAATGCAAAGAGAATGCAGAAAAGGACTATTGGTGACAATTGTTATTTGTGAAAATAGGGAACACTTGAAAAATAAGCAAAAGAATAAAGACTTTAAGAAATATTTATGCAGTGTGACAGAATAGAAATAACCAGAAAAAGAGGGGTTTGTTTTGAAATAGACTGAAGTGAAGGACTAAGAGAAACTCTTAGTGTGTGCGTGTGTGTTAATACCCAAGAGGTTATATGTTAGTAATATGTACTACTTGAATGAGACCTTTAGATAAAGAGCAAAAAGGCAAAAACAAGGACAGGCCACTTAGCCATCTTGCCACTACAACACTGAGCATTTTGATTTGTTAGTGTGAAGTTAGTAAAAAGCTCCAGAATAAAAGACAGAGGCCAGAAGTGAATCCTTGGCTTTCACTTAATAACATAGATCCCCTTTGCGTCAATGCTGTATCTCCCTGGGACATAATTCAGTTTAATTCAACTGGAGATGAAAAATAGCGTGCCTGAAAGCAACAGACTCTCCACCTCTGAGGCTTTTGCGCTTTGATCGATCAACATAGCTTAACAACTCCTTTGATTGGCTGGGACATTGGATGAGACAGACCACAACTTGTGTACTTGGCATTTCACAATTGCAAGCATCCTGTAGAAAACACACAACTCAAACCAACTGAACGCAAATATTCAGTAGTGTATACGTTTGTGAACACATAGCATTTTAAAGCATGCTTTTTTCCCATGCTGTGACTGTGTCTGATCCAATGCTCCAGTTGGTCTAAGGCTCCACAGAAATTTCACTGTGCACCATACTGTGAGTAGTTTATGGGAGGCAACGCAGCATACATGAAATAATCAAGCTGAAAACTCACCATCTTTGCAGATGGTGCTGACGACGCAGGCTCCTGCCTCCAGATTGTAACCACTGACACAGGTGCTGCAGTTTCTTTCACCAGGGCCCGAGCAGTCGTAGCAGCTATGGTCACACCTGTGGGTGGGTGGCGATGGTAGTATCAGGAGTTACACACTAGTTAGCATACCTACTGCTAAGAAAGTTGTACTCATAAGAACAGCAGGCAAAGATTAGGAAACAAAACAACACATTTACCAGCATCCTAATAGTCTGTTGAGGCAAAAATGTATCTGACATGATACTGTATACACTTCAAATGTATGAATGAACATGAATCGCTTATCTGGTTTAAACTTGCAAGTGAGTTCATACAAAATTATTCCAATGAAACAATCTGACTGTAACCATTGACTATTTACACTAGGTTGAATAGATGCAAATCCAACTGCAGCCTATATTTAAATGTGGCCAGTATTATGTTGATAGCTACTTTTTTTAAGGCAATTTCTACTCCATTGATTTCATTATTCCATTGTTGCAACCATTGCTCAAAACACGACGGGGGTAATGTAATCCAAACTCTTGCTGAAGCAGCTCAATGAAATTATAGGGTGAATTTACAGTGTGATGTCAGTGTTCGAGAGCAGGAGGGAGATGACAGAGAATGTAGGATTCGAGTAAAGTCAAGGGTCAAGTGTATGAGCAAATGTGGATTGAATTTCTTCTTCCATGCTGCCCCATTTCATAAGGCTATGAACAGTATGTAATGCAAGGTAGGAGGGAGGAAACAGTGGTAGGTACAAGGAAACAAGGAAAGATATTCTCCTGATTCAGGTTAAGATTAGTGCAGGGTGAGGTAATTGGAGAGCTGTCTGTGAGACAACTCCACCCTGGATTAGGGAGCAAGAGCTTTACTACATCTGTCAGGAACTGAAAACAGAGGAGGAAATGAGGGTGCAGAAACTCACAGAGCCCACAGCACCTTATATAGAGGAAAGGCTTGATTTGTGACTGAATGTGATGCAGAGGTGTTCCCAGTGTGTCCAAAAGTTAAATACGAGTGTCTGCCTGCATTTCGCCCACAAATTGTATATTTGAAGGTTGGAAAAGTCCCTGTAACACAGTTTAGACCATGTGACCGAGAACGCTCAACTGAAACAGAAACAAATTGGCAGATTCTCCAAGCAGGATGGACAATCCTGACTATTCAGGAAAACACACTCTGCACCAATTTGGAGTTCATTAAGAACGGTCCCGTTTCACTATTTAGCTTAACTAAAATATGACATCACAGGCGTGCTGTTGTGTGTCCCGTTACATTTCTTGTCACAACAGTCATCCCTATTTTGGTTCCAGTTTCAAATATAGTGCAACAAAACTGCTGCTCGACAATAAAGGGAACGCTGGTGTGCCGAATGTCTGGATCCTTTCCCTTGAATTTTCCGCTGCCCACACCAACTTTTTCAAAATACTAAATGAGAAATCATGACAACTGGGACATTGGGAAGATCGTGCACTGCAGAGAGAACAGTGTTGTTGTCAGAGGCTAAACTGCGGTTAAACTTACAACACATGCACCGTGTAAATTTATAGTCGACTTGTTAAGGCTCTGGACCTTTCCTCGTTTTGTCCCTACAGATTGGAGATTTGAAACTGACTCACTTCTTGCAGGACCTCAGCACCTGCCCGTTGTCTGAGGTCTGCTCTGACAGGTAGTAGCCAGGGCTGCATGTTGACACACACCGCCATTCCTCTAGCATGTAGCCCTCCGCACACTTGGTGCACGCCTCTATACCTGTGCCTGAAAAAGACGCAAATACACACACCTGGGATGTGATCAGGGCAATACAAAACAGCAGAAAATGATGTGAATATCAGAGAGAACAGGAACTTTTCCATAGAAATGAGTGGGACCATTATGTCTACTGAAGAAAAAAAAATATATATATATACACTACCAGTCAAAAGTTTGGACACACCTGATTGAATGTACTATGTTTTTCATTATCTTAAAGCCATTTTGATCTAAAGGCTTATGCTTAAATGCTTGAATTTTGTTTCTTAGACAAATATAAATAGTGAAGTTGATCCTATGTATGAATTTCTTTCCAAAGCCTTTGCCTTTCCATCAAGGCAAAGGGCGACTACTTTAAAGAATCTAAAATATAAAATAGTTTTGATTTGTTTAATACTTTTTTGGTCACTGTATAATTCCATTTGTGTTATTTCATAGTTTTGATGTCTTTACTATTATTCTAAAATGTAGAAAATAGTAAAAATAAAGAAAAATGTGGTGTGTCCACACTTTTGACTGGTAGTGTATATACCAGTCCACACTGAATATACACAGAGAATGGGACTCTCAACTCTGGCAGTGTTAGCAGCACATATCTAATGACTTGGGACTTCCTACCTGCGCAGGTGGCACATGCCCGATGGCAGGGCTCGCAGGTCCTTCTGTGGCCGTTGTAATAAGTCCCCAGGTCACAGGTCATCTGACACTTGTTTCCTTGAAGACTGGACACAGAGAGAGGTATATACAATTATTAACACTCATAGTAAATGACAGAAAATAAAACAAAAACAGAAATAATTTGGGTGGGTAGCAGGAAAGCAGGAATTTCCATTAAAGATGGGACATGATTGTCCAAAAAGACAAAAAACAGAGAATCCCTAAAAAGAAATCACATCCTCTAACCACCACACAAACACAAGCAAGACTGTGTTGAGGAGAGAGAGAACTGTGCAGATTTTTAGTACTTTGATGTTTCTGTTTACTGCAAATAAGTAAAGGTTGGCCAGGTAGAAGCCAATCACTACAGTATAATATTCCGTAGAATTGGCTTTCTGGCTACGGCTTAAGGAAAAAAAACATCAACTCCAGCAATAATGATACAGTTTCTTGTGTGGGTGTGCAAGACACTGACTGGCCTTTAGTTCCATTTGACACTGATCTACAGGAATGTGTCCCGTCTTGCAGTTTAATTTAGAGTGTATGGGAAAATACACTTTACTTTTGTTTTGACCGGTATATGCAGCAACCCAGACTAATTTTGGTCGTGCCAGATGTAGGGGTAGAGGTCAATTAGAAAGCAGGGGTGGAGTTTAGAAAAGCCAGTTGTGCAAAGTCACAGTGAGGACAGGTTGGTGAGCTTGCTGCGCTGAGCTGAAAAACAGCTGGTCTGTGTTAGCTAACGTTTCCCAGAAAGGATCTCGTTTGGTCCTCTCTTCCTCCGCTGCTCCCGACCGACCATGAATGGTGAACTGAATGGGAGAGGGGAGATATTGTATATGTATGTATGTATGTATGTGTATGTGTGTGTGTGTGTGTGTGTGTGTGTGTGTGTGTACGTGCGAGCGAGCATGTGTCTTGCTGCGGTCTCGCCGGCGTTCAGAGGAAATTATGGCTTACAAGTGTCCCCACCTCCACCTCTGGCTACACTGAACGCTTGAAGCCGGGTTCAAGACCGCAATATTTTTTAAACGTTTCACAAGTGCTTTCTTCATGTCCTATCAGGAATTCCAACACTTTGGAACGCCCTATCGTCTGTCAGGTCAAGTGCAGTCAGTGCGGTTTGAAGAGGCTGCTGTGGAAGTGGCCAGAAAATGAACTGGAACATGTCAGCATGGATAACGAAATGGTTTAGATCAGGGGGTTCTTAAAGCTGAGGATCCAAACCCAAAACGGGCAACAGGCCTACGTCTTGTGGGTCTCCGCATGACAAGAGTACAAGTAGGTTTTAATAAGCCTGGGTCACAGGGTGAAACTTAATTTACTCAGTTGGGGTCCCAAGTGGAAAACAGTTAAGGAGTCCCGGTTTCACTGGTTCGTATTGCAAACCCAAACCACAATGTGACACAATGTCCTCGCCTAGTTTGGCAGCGCTGTACTCCTGCTGCTTCAGAGTGGAAGAACACTATAAGCTTTTATCCCACAGGCACAACGTTGCTGTCTGACCCAAATTTTACAAGCAAACAAACACAACCTTAACTATTTCAGCCATGATTTCAACCATATTTCAAGCCAGTGCTAGTGTGACAAAGGACTAGTAAATATCTGTTAATGAGCGCATTTATAGGCATCATTGTAAATTGTCTGTAATGGCAGGCCAACATGTGTGAAGAAGCTGTGATTCAGACTGGCAGGTTTGGTAGTAAAAGGTTCAAAAGGAGGATGTTAATGTTAGATGAGTATGTTGGGCTTTGCTAAGCACAGAGCCATTCGGAGTCAGGCTGGGCAATATGGTTGATATATATATATATCACGATATGGCTCATGTATGCAAAAACACATGTTAAATAATCAAATAAATGTTCATCCCGTTGAAGTGTAATGTTAGGTGTGATGTCAAACAAAACTGACATTTTCAAATAATATTCCTTAAAATGTTTCATACCTAATTTTGTCACAGTTTTTAAATAAAATTTGCTTGTCATTATCAATTTAGCAGCAGAATTGTGTCTCACGATATCCCAAAATCACCACATCATCACAATATGATTCCACTGAAAGACAATAAACGATAATATTGAATTATCGCCCAGCCCCAAGTCAGATTAGGTTGTACAATGGACACCATGTTGCTGCCATATTTTTCATTAAGGATTAAGGATTTAATTTTAAGATAAGGATAATGGGCAAACAATCAAACAATCCAAGTTAATGTTATGTTAAAATAATATTTTAGGTGATTTCTATATGAACTGCATTGTTAAGTAGTTGGAATAGGGCTGCCATGCAACTTTCACGCAGTTCAGTGGAAATATAGAATGATTTCACTGTGTGCTTCTAGTATAGGCTATAAATATGTAAACAATGCCAACCTTAACATTGCCATGATGAAATTTTAAATATTCCAGTTATCAGGTGTATAAAAGATTGTGGAGCCAACATGGCTGACACTGAAAACTGCAATGCTCCAAACTCTTTATCAGTCGCTCTGGTGAGACATTTTTCGGCGCGGCCCCCCGGCTTACCTCATCCCAGGTTTACATTCTGTGCAGATATTGGAGGTGGTGCACTTCTTACAGTTCTCCGGACATCTCCTGCACATGTTGGAATCTGGAAGACACAAGGTCAGCCGGTCTTACACAGTGACTAATAGGAACCAGAAGCCTGGTCACATTCAAAATGAAGGGAGGCAAGAGGAGGACGACAACAACGAAGAGGTAGAGGGGTAGAGGAAGGATCAAAACAAACAAAAAAAAAGAGGAAGGAGGAGGAAGAGAGGACAGAAGACAGGAGGAAGAGGTGGCGAGAGAGAGGAGGGGGAAGTACAGAAATGTCAAAAGGCTAAAGTGGTGGGGATGAGAAAGAAGATTGTAGTGGCGGTGAGGGAGGATAGGAATGTAGATGAATATTTCAGAAGGCAGACTAAAGGCAATGACACGCTTTGACGTAATGCACATGGACAGCTTTGCCCTCAGTGGGGTTAGGAAAATACATAACCTAGATAAACCTATGTGGATAAAATAGTTGTATTATTCCTGGATTACCAAGGCACACATGACTACTAATCACAACTGTTGGTGTAACTGCCATTAGACATTTCCTAAAAATGCTGTTTATGCTTTTGCTCGGGAAGTTACACTGAGCTGCTCAGAATTGAGAAGAGGAGGAGATTTAGAGTAAGTGTGGGATGGTTGGTAAGATTTTCGGGAAGCTGAAAATCATTAAAGGGCTGACAGAGGATATGGACAGGTTACTGGCAGATTTCCATGGAAAGAGAAAGTGGGGAGTAGAAATTTCACTGAAATGTTGTTGCTTCTCAGTTCTTCCTTTCCAGTTTCAGCTGTGAGAACTCAAGGTCAGAATGTCCTCTATGGGTCAATGTGTTTTGCAGAAAAGCCTCTCTATATTGGGCCTGCATGACTCCCCACAATACTACAAGTGAAAACAGGGTTAGAGATATTTGCGTGCTTACTAGCTGTGAGCATCTTGACAAATGAAATGAAAAAAAAAAACAATGAAAAAGAAAAGAAAATCACCAATAATAGCTCACTACTATATAGGGTGTCCAGCTACATATCCCTCATTTCATTCAAAGGTCATCAAAACAAATTTAAATGATAGAGGGTTTAAGTTGAACAATGATCCAAACAATAATGACGAATCACTAAGTAGTCACAACAAATGTAGATCTGTAGGAGTATCTTCTAAACGTATTATTGGAAGTATACAAACAATATATTATTCTTTTCAGACTTTCACCAAAGTATAGACAGAAGAATTTTCCCTCTGAGAACCAAAACTGAAAGTCAAACATCAGAACTGATGCAATGAAATGTACTATTCAGGAAAGCATACATCTTTTTAAGTAAACACAAAACACACGTCTGATACTGACATGTTACTTAGTCTAAAACTAGTTTTGGCAGCAATAAAAACAGTAAATAAACTTGAAGCTGAATCTCTTCTACAACACTGATGTGAGGAGGGGCAGGAGTTCACCTCAGCTGACTGTCGGCCTGACGGAGGGAAAATACACTCCAGATTGATCGCTTAGCACAACACAATACTCAGCAGTGGCAACTCTGAAAGGAAAAAATCCCCACTACATTTTGGCCAGTTGAAACGTTATGATTGAACTTACATCAGATCTGCTGCCAGAGACTTGCAGGGCTGCTGAGGACTTAAACCATCTTAGCTGCCTATCGATCTATAAACAGAGTCTCAGTCTGTCTCATTCTGGTTATTACTTTCACTGGTGCTGGCATCCATCTTTTCTAGCTTGATATCCACGGAAGACAAACCAGTGAGCGTATGTATACAGAGAAAACAAGTTTGTTTGTCTTACTCACACAGGCATTTCAGACATGCACAGTTCAACAAGGAAATATTGAAAATTATTACTGAAAATGTTACAGTCGCCTGGTGACAAGTGCAGATGTAGATTCCTGCCCTTCTGGTATAAAAATTAACAAGTGGCTAAACATTATAACTATGATACACTGGCAACATTTTGAGGCAATGAAGGAACACAATTTTGCTGACAATTATGGCCACCAATATTTTTTCATGATGCATATTGTTCCTTAAAGTCCACTTTGCTATCAGCATGGACACTGTCCTATTTTTGGATCCCCATCCCCACTGAGGGCAGCAATGCCCATTTACACTGCCACCCTTACAATGCCCCATTGTTAGACTGCACACCTAGAAAATGTGATTAATGGGCAGCAAAATAACAAATGGACTGGCCAGGACAAGTCAGTGATCATGGGTGAGCATGATAGGTTGAGGAGGCAGTGTTCAGGCCTGATACCCAGAGCCGCTGATAGAGTTTGTGCAGCTTGTATAGATGGTGCCATAAGACAGAAGCGACAGAGACAGAGTATAGTGATAAAAACAAGAGAGAAAAGTTGCAATAACCAATTTATGCAAGTGAGTAAAAAAAAAAAAACAAGGGTCTTATAAAAACTCAAAAAAAGGAAGAAATAGAAACAAACCAGCCAAAGAAAAACCCAGTGTTGGAAGCAGATTATATAACAATACCATGGTAACTCTGCCATGGAGTGATATCACCTTGTATAGAATCATGATTTGGTAGGGATGGGATGATATATCGAAATTCAATATATCACAATACAAAAATACATGTTGTGGGTTTTAGCTACATTTTATTCTGCTGTAGTAATCACAAATGAGACGGCTTGCCCATCACAATTTCACAAACTCTCCATCCAAATTATATTATTTACAATTTGTAATGACATTTTTAAGTTGTTGTTTACATTGTAGCAGGCCAATGCCATTGGTAGAAAGATTTGTGTCATACTTATATTTATTACATCATATCATGGTTGTATCAAATTGTGAACCCCATATTGCATATCGACTCGTATCCTGGGATAAGCATATCGTCCCATCCCTATGAGTCGGATGTAGAGTTTGTATAATGTAGAGTCAATATGGCCGGCAGTGAAAGATGCATCGTGCCAACTCCAACATACCGTGTTCGAGGTAGAAGCCGTCGGCACAGCTGGCGACGCACGTGTTGGAGCCCTCGTTAAGGTGGAACCCGGCCCGGCACGTGGTGCACTGGTCGCTACGGCTACCGACGCACGTCTCGCACAGCGACGAGCACTTCTTGCAGCGCTTCCTGTCGTCACGGAAAAAGCCGCTGGGGCACTCCGACACGCACATCCTACAACAGATAAGGACGGGAAGAGAGAGAGAGAGGGATGGAGGGAGAGAAAATAAAGGTGAGATGGGGTGCGAGAGCGTCAAAGAAGGTGAGAGGAGATGAGTGAAGCAAAGAAGAGAGGCGACGCCGGCTCTGTGATAATGAAGCCCAAATTGACCTCATTCTTCAACAATAACGACCTCTCTCACACTCAGCTCAGTATAAAGTCCAAAGGTTCAAAATATGAAGCATATGTCTTCCACATGCACTTATGTGAGTATAATGGGCATAATGAGAGAGAGAGAGAGAGAGAGAGAGAGAGAGAATGTGTGCGTGCCTGTGCTATATGGTACTTGTCATGCCAATACAGCAACTAAATTTGAATTTGAGAGAGGGAGAGAGAGAGAGCGAGAGCGAGAGAGAGAGAGAGAGAGGCTCCACCACACACACATATATACATAAATATAGGAGGAGTAGGAATAATTTTAAAGGATTAAACAAATAATATTTTTTTGGGATAATTGCCCATTGTAAATTCACACTTTGGCAATATTTTTAGTGTATCATGTAATGATACATGATACACCAATATAAACCATATTGTGTGCGTGAGAGAGAGAGAGAGAGCGAGAGAGCGAGGGGGGGGGAGCAAGAGAGCGAGAATGTGTGCGTGCCTGTGCTATATGGTGAACAGGTGTAACATCTGTTGGATAACTTCATAGCCCTCCATCACCCCTTCATCTCACGCTGAGGCTCCCTTCTTAAGGTGAAAAGGAACTCCAAAATCCTCGAGACCACAAAATACACACACATGTACACACTCCTTAAGCCTATTCACACACTATATTTTTCCGCCAAGAAACACATATGGCACGTGTGAAACACATAAGCCACGTGCGCACACACGCACTGCCATGTGTTTCACCACCGACTCTCACACTATTTCTCTACTATGCTGAAATGATGAATTTTATTTAACCTTTATTTAACCAGGCAAGTCATTTAAGAACAAGTTAATAATGGTCTGGCAACAACAGACAAAACAAAAAACCCATAATGCAACACCAAGGACACCACTAAAAGTATGCTGCAAAAACATGACAGCATTGTCATATGTTGTCAAGAAACATAGTCAAGAAATAGTTGAATGTATGCCTGTGTCTGTGATAAAGTCCTTGAAGCCAGAGAGATAAAATTGCCCAATTTCAGGAACATATGAAACACGGACTTCACATGCGGCACACACACACACACACACACACACAGACAAACACACACAATTTCCTCACATCGGAGAATTCTCATCTTTCTAGACGTACATAACACATACATACACACACAACTGTAGAACACCTACAACTGTTCCTGACTCCCACACCGTTTGGTTAGTCAAGACCATCAAACACATATGGAGGGATGTAATTATCTGAACATTAAACACCACCCCCGCCCCTTCTCCTTCCTCCACCCAACCCCTCCCAGCTTCATTCATCAATTGCTCCCTGTGGTAGCAGAAAAGGGCAGCGCACCTCTAAAGGGAGCTAATGATAAGGCAGCGCCTAAGCTTCCACACTCTCCCAGGTCGCCCGCATGCACCTGCACGGCTTGCCTTTTATTAGTGCAGAGACCCACCGACACAAAGGCAATTACAACAGACTTTGATCCTGACGGAGAGCCGTCACACACAAACGTGCATACACACACATGAACACAATTCACGCACACACACATACACGCCCATGAAGGGGGAAGGGGCAGAGCGAACATAATAAGACCCGCAGGAAACGACATCTCTGTTAAGAGGATGACTAGGTGAAAATAATCAGGGCGCCACCTGCATTGTGTCTCCCCCTCATTCACACCAGTTAAAAAGGAGGAGCAGTGGCCAGTGACCTTAAAATGATGGAAAAAGGGAAATGTGTAGAATTCCACACCAACCACAACATTCCCAGGTGCAGCGCTGATTGAGCGCACCAATGTGGCTCCTCACTACAAAAGCACAATATGACCGAAATCTGAAATTCTTCACAGAGTCTCGATTCACGGTCACAAAATGCTAACAGACCAGTGACACAGGAACAAGCTACATTAGCAACTGAGTCTTTGTCTCCTTCATGCAGCTGATTTTGAAAATGCCTTTCTGCACTAAATATACAAAACAATATTCAAAAAAATATACTAAACTCCAAAAAAACACCTACATCATAATATACGACCACCTTTCATTAACCGTATTTAGCATTTCAGTGACTTAAGGCAAGTCACTGAAAGGCAAAGATAACAAAAAAATATGGGATATGGGTCAAGACAAAGATGTTGTATTTATTGTTAGAATATGGGAAAAGTTCAATTGACAGACTTCTGTATAAATAGCCCCTTACAGAATAACGATTTGCTCCCTCCCTCAACCCCGGACTCAGTTTTCCTATGCTGGAAACATAAATCCCTAACCAAATTCTCAGATTTCTTTGAAGATACAGCTTTTATCCCTTTTGAGAGGCTTTGTTCAATATACAATTTGGCCGAGCACAATCTTTTCCGCTATTTTCAAGTCAGGCATTTTGGGCAAACTCACTATTCTTCCTAACCTGCACTGTCTAACAAAGAGCTGTGGGAAAAGCTTACAGCGTACCGGGTCAGGAGGGCCTCATCTCACATGCATATTACCAACTTACCTGTTTTGATACAATCTGCTTAATTAACACCAGAAACAAATGGGAAGCTGGACTCACGGATGATTTTACAGATGACTGATGGGATGGAGCTATAGACATAATTAGCAGCTCTTCTTAATGTTCCAGACAAAGACTGCTTCAGTTAATGGTTTTTCATAGACTGCAGTGCAGCTAAGCAAATCTAAACGAGCCAAGATCTACCCAGAGATAAAGGACAAATGTGATCAATGTGCTTAGTTTCGCGCAAACCTCACAGATAAGTTTTGGCTGTGTCCCAAACTTTTGGATATCAGTCGGTATGTTTACATGCACACTAATAATTGTAACCCAATTAAGGCAATACTCTATGGCAATACTTGACTATTGAAATCGTCATGTAAGAGAATAATCAGAGTAAGCATAACCCAGTTAACACCTAGATTTCTGGGTTTTTCAATTTTTCAATTTATTGGGGCATGTCGGTCAGCAGACGCAGTAACCCAGATGTTGTACTTACAAAGCAAACAACATGGCTCAGTACAGTAGGGTGGCAAGCGGTAGACCAATTATTAAATGTATCCATGTAAACTGGATACTGTTAGCTTAAACAACAGTCTAGAACTTCTGGAGAATTCCGAAGAGAATACTCTTGAACTTGCAGAGGAGAATTCTCTGATGTTCTAGAACACGAGAACAACATCCAATTTAATAATAGCGATGGTCCAGCAGTTGAGAGGAGAACACTGAAGCATTCTGACCTGGTGTTGTTCTTGAACTTGAGGAAGTAGTGGAGGCAGTTGATGCAGTGGTGGGGTCCGGGACCCTCGCAGCCGTTCTCACTGCACTCAGAGTCACAGGGTCCTAGAGACACACAGTTTAAGGATAAAACATAGGTCAGTATAATAACCTCATCCACATTAATTAACAGACTTGATGGAATTAATAGTTTGGGTATACTTAGATTTAACATGGCAACACCCTTCATCACCATAGTGACAGGACCAACATTCTAAAAATCAGCATTCCTTAGCAATGAATGGCGAACGTGGCTGCTACTATGGTTAAACGGTATATGTGTGGCTCTGGCCTCATCTACTCACCGTTGTAGTCCTCTGTGAACTCCTCATCGGTAGGTGTGGAGCGCGGCTTATCGCTGCGCAGAGGCGAGTACGGGTGCACTAAGGTGCCATAAAGCACCAGTGACCACTCCTTCAGCTTGCCTTCACACAAAACAGCATCGGAAAGTCATAGTCAGACACACACTTCATGTCAATTTAATGAGTTTAAGCCGTCGTGTTGCAGTAGTAATTCGTTTTGTATTAATTATGAATAGGTTATGTTATGATTTAAGTTGGGTCTGTATCCATCTATACTTGGCACCCTCTGTTTTGTCTTGTATGTATATCAAGTTACAAGATGTAAGCGGACTAAGGACTGCACTGAGGAATAAGGCAGTCAAGGTCTGCAAAATCCTGCGTGCCTTCTAAAACCTAAACCCTTCTAGATGAAAATCATAGACTTGTCCCACGGGACCCAAGGAGCATTGTGGTTTGTTTCATGTCTCCAAACTTTAACAATTGCAAAGGTATGATGGTGGTCAGACACGCAGAAAATCAAAGAGACATGACCAACCTAATTAGATTAAACTAATTAGGTTTTCCCGCTGAGAAAATTGGGCACCACCTACATGGCATAGCAGTCTATTCTTAGGATCTGTTATTCTCTATTTGGGATTTTATTATTTTGTTAAATTAGTAGCTCTTTCGAAAGGTTAAATCCACCGCCTCCGGAGCCACATGTGTGCCCCTGCTGGCCTAGGATTAGATCCAGCCATAACTTTCTCTGGTGTCTCCCCTACTCTGCCTCCCTTTCTACTTTAAATAAAATGTAAAAAATGTGTGAATGGACTGTGCAATCTTCTTTTAAAAATAAAATAGTGCCACTTTCATACCAGGTACTTTCTGGCTGCGGAGTTGAGACGGTGAGTCGTGGATCTCTAGGATCCAGTCTCCTGCTGCCTTCTCTCCCCAGCAGTGGGTCGTCATAAACTCCCAGTTCTTAAAACCCTCCATGGAGTGGTCAAACAACCTGAACACCAGAAACACACACACACACACACACAAAGTATACAAATATATCAGATGAGGAAACAACCCAAGTATTGTAAATACCAGTAAAAACAATCACAATCATTCAACCAAGTACAATCACAGTCCCTAATTAAATGTAGACGCATATTGCACAAGGCTGCGATTAGCTTAAGATGAGCCTAGCTACATACAGTGCCTTCAAAAAGTATTCAACCCCCTTGACTTTTTCTGCATTTGGTTGTGTTGCAGCCTGAATTTAAAATGTATTAAATTAAAGCTATATGCGATTTCTTTTTTGTGGTAAAACATTCACTTTTAATGGCTATTAGACGCTCTGGAACAGCCAATTCTGAGCAGTGGTGTACTGGATAATACACTGGCGGGAAATAGTAGTGACGCACAGGAAGTGATGAGTTTTATGTAACATCCGGCTACTATGTTAGTCGACGCTAACACTAATGCTAACTACCGCGGCCACGTTAGCATCGTAGCGGTATATTAGCCAGTTAGCTTTTGTGAGTAGTATTCTACAATGGTGCACACAGCGTTTTATCCTTTATCATACAGTATTGTGAGTGTTTATGTGTACAAACAGTTTTATCCCAAGCAGCCTATGAGTGTTTACTGATCAATAAGCACACGCTTGTTTGTTGTCTGATGTCATTAAAACTGCAATGGCAGTAAAATCAACAGAGTGCAGTTGCGTTATCACAGGTTATCACACACAGCTTTAAGACTTCTTGTTAACAAAGCACGCATGACATGATGAGTGAATGTATTTTTTTAGAAAATGATGTAAACATCTCATTTAAATAAGCATTCAACCCCCTGAGGCAATACTTTGTAGAAGCACCTTCGGCAGCAATTACAGCTCTTGTGGCCTCTCACAAAAAGGCACACTTTAGACATAACCGCCCCGCTAATGTTTCTAAAATTTGATACAGTGGTAGAAGGGCAGCCCTAATGGCCACTGAACAAATAGTGCTGATTGGCCATGTGGTGTTGAGATAATCGGCTAAAATGATTACAAGTGGCAGGAATTTGAACAGGGATATCTCATGTCTCATATCAGGTCCAAAATGTGTGTATCTCCTAATGTGAAACAAGTTGGCAGTGGATCATGGAAGAAATTAACCTTTGGTGAACATCCGACGTGGAACTGGTATATCTTGTCAATTGCATAATGTTGGCGGAGGTATGCGCTCTACTAGTCCACAGAATATTTTGCCTCATACTCTTTCACTGCCTTTTTGCCAAATCCAGGCTGCTATCATTTGCCTTTTTTTCCCCAAGAGTGGCTTCCTTCTGGCCATACAGACCAGATTTGTTAAGTGCTGCACTGACTGTGGTCCTTCCGGCAAGATTTTCGATTTCAGGCAAGGAGCTCTGTAGTTCAGTCAGAGTGGTGCTTTTGGCTCTTGGTCACCTCCTTGACCAAGAACTCAAAGTCTGTGGGACCTTATGTAGACAGATGATGTCCAGTCAATTGAACTGGCCACAACTGATGTGCAATCAAGTGGTAGAGACACGTAAAGGACAGTTAAGGGAATTTGGATGCACATTGCTTCAATTTGGACTGTGACTGCAAAGTGTTGTATACTTATTGACTCAAAACATTTCAGTTTTAATATTAATTTGCAAAACAAATTGTAAAAAAAAAATAAAAATCCACTCTGACATTATCGGCTATTCTGTGTAAATCAGTACACCAAAAAAAAAATTACATTTAATGTATGGATGGCACATCTAAGGAAAAAAAACACCAATTTGGTTTCGTCTTCCCTGTTCACATGTAGCTATTACTTAGTTATAGATGTAAACGCACATTGCAAATTAGGTTTCACAACCCTTTCTTTACCTGTTGGCGAGCAGCTGAGACTTGGTCCCTGAGGGTGAGGTCAGGTTGATTGACAGGTCCCCGCGGCGAGGGTGTGTGATTGTAATGCGTACGACCACATGCTCCAGGTAGATCACATGGTGGTTGGAGTTGTCAACGCATCCCGTCGCCTTGTACACCGATCGTACCACATGCTCTGGACGGATGGTTCTGGAACACAGGGTGGCAACCAATCAAAAGGCAGAAATTAGAGACTTTCGCCATCAGACTTTAAGTGAAAATCTACCTTTTTATTAATATATGTAATTTCTACCATCTTCTATGCAATGGAGAGTTTGTAATGTTGTGAAAAGAGCAGGAAAAACAACTTTATGGACATTGTGACAATACCCAAGGAGATATTCTAGGGGTATTGGTGCATTTTGTTGGCCCAAACTGTTAACATTACAATCAAATAAATGAATAAGATGTCAGATATTGGAGACGACAGTCAATCAGATTTAATAATGTACTCATATCATGAAGCAGATGCTGATGGACTGACCCAAGGAAGGAAGGGAGCATTATCCATGAAAAGTGGGTTCTCTTTTACTTTAAGAACTATGCTAGTCAGTCAGATTGGGATATCTTTCCACTTGGCGAGGTCGTGATATGAATTTCAAAGTGAACTCATGACACGGGTGGGGTGGTGTGGCTTATGCCCCTTTACATACCTGGGTGCATCACATAAATTCCTCTTTCTTTCCCTCAGCTGGTCAGAAGGCGAGGGATCCTAACTACGGAGGGATCCTAAGATAAGTTTCTTGTTGTGTGTTCGAAGCTACTGCAAGTGATCGCCGAGTCGCACCTAAACATCCAAGTTTCACAAGGCTGAGCTATCCCTTAAAAAGAATCACATTTACTTCTTTTGAATGTACTTCTTCCAGCAATCTCAGCAAGAGAACACTATGGTAAAAATCAATATAAAATGTGCACAAAACAGTCCATTTGAAGGCTATCCGTGTCACAAACCTCAACCTTCCTATACAATAGATTTGTTAAGCAGAAACCGAGAAGCATGACTATGATAACAAAAAGAAAGAACCTTATTTGTTCTGTCTGCTATGCATAGAACAGCAGCACAAAAACGGCCCAACAGCCAATCCAAACATCTAATGACCCATTGAGTTGAACAGCTGTGGTATGATCTAATATAATAGCTATACAATAACGAAAAGAAAGAAAAAAAACAAAGGATGGTCCAATACACGAGACACTGAATACCATCTTGCCAGCACAAGGCCTTGGAGAAAAAGAGTCATACTGTAAGTTACGGCTCCACAGCAGTAGCAAGTGTGGCTTCGCAGCGGCTGGGCCAACTCGACAGATCAACTCGCCTGTAGCACTGGATCAGAAGCAGGAGAGTTTCTTTACTGGAAACTAAAACGTAGCTGGCAACTTACCTCAGCTGGCAAAAAAAAACGTATAAAAGAATCACTGTAATTTAATTTTGGGGGGGAGAGGTTTAAAGACATAAATAATGGCAATGACTTGCGTTGTTTGGCCCTGTATTGGAAACCGGGTTATTAGAATCACCGTTGTCAGGGTTACAATCATGGTGTAGACATATTTAAGGGTCTAAGTGATACAACACAGATGTTTATCATTGAAAGGAAAATTACCGCAAGCCAATTTATCTACTTAAAGACTGTCTTTGGTTGTTGCGTGAAAGATGAAGCTGTACTTGGCATGAATTCCTCTGACTTAGCTCAAGGATTAATTGAGACAAAGAGCAACACAGAGGCTTATTTGACAGCTAAAACTTGTTTCTTGGCATTCAGACCATACACTCCATATACTGTCTAAACCCACAGGGAATTCAATTACACACAAATATACTGGGTTACATCATTCAGCTATTTGTTTGCACAAAAGTTTAGCGTGAATGTGACTTACTATCTTACATTTTAAGAATAAACGATTGTGTTGAAATTTCTTTGTGTGATCATTTTATTGATGAATTATCGCTAAAATATATGCCATTTTATTTCGGAAAGGCCAATATTGGCTGATAAGATAACAAAGCTATAACTGTAACTTTCCCCACAGGGAAATTGGTAACACTGGTGCAATGAATATAATTGTCGCACATCAATTCTTTCATCCGATTAGTATGAAAGGAATGAAACTGCATGCACATGAAGCAATGTGGCTTATTTGATTCCTGTGACAATAATGTGTCTTTTAAAAATACTAATCATTTTTAAGCAGGTTTAGTAGCAGGTTATGCGTCATTTTCCAGGGAAGAGCTGGTTGAGCAAGCCAGCAGCACATGAAGTAACAGACAGACAATCCAAAACCATTTCTCTCCTTGTCCTTGCTCCAGACTCGTAAGAGTCCATCTCCTCGTCCAGCAGCAGTCATTTACTTATTGGAAGGCTGATCATGACGACTGCTGGGGGACTAATAGCCAATATAAATAACTTGTATTAAAACTGAACTGTGAAAATAGAGATACATAACAGACAAAACAGAGATGTACAACTACATGCATACGCCACAGAATGACAGAAAGAAAAATAACAGAAAGAAAACACTGGTTGTCTCTTCCAGAACTAGTCGATGACTGATCGGAAAGCCGACAGCAGTAATGGTCGGGGAGACCGGGGCTGATGTCACGGCTCTGGCTTCTCAGCAACACAACACAGATAACTGAACCATACGCATGGGACTGAGCAGAGCAGATGCAGAGCTGATTACCACCAGCCTGATTGCACACAGATCAGGCAGTTCTCCTGGTGCGTGCTCCAAGTGGAGTGAAGCGAGCGATTGCAGACAGACATTACCGAACGCACTCAGAGGGGCCAGCCAGAGGGTGTGTGGGAACGCGGCGGTGATGTGATGGTTGCAGTTATGTAGCAAGTTAGAGGCACAATAACGGAAAGGGAGAACCGTGAAACACACACACATACCTGCGCAGGGGCACACACACACACACAGACGTACCGACACAGGCACATATATGGCAGACCAAAAGGAAGACACGCTTAAAAACACAAAGACACAGTATCACTCCTTCTCTATCACTCCCTTTTTTGGCCTTTCTCTTTCCATCTCACAATCACATGCAAGTTCATAGACTCAAAGACTGCAGCAAGTGAGCCCAAGTGAGACAAAGTGAGACAAATACACAGAACTAATTCATGCTTTGTCTGGGGAAAAGAATGTTTAAAACTTTTTGGGGCAGCTTTAAAAGTCTTTTTTTTGTACTGCGCTGCACACAAACTCTTCATAACTTAATCGCCTTCCTCCCGGAAAAAAAAACCCTGACGCCTTTTGTTTCCGGTGATTGTCCACTTCACACTTACAATTCACTTCTTTGCGAACCCGTCATTCAGCTGTATGGAGGATGGGTAATTCTCCCAGTGACTGGACAAATGTGTGAGCGCCCAATTCACACGTCTTGTAGACTACTCATGAATACACACCGCAAAAAAAAAAAAAAAAAAAGAAGGGGTGGGCTAAAGCGTACCAAGACAGTGAATCATGATTTTTTTTTTTTTATTCTTCCAACCGACATCACTGGGAATCTCTCCACGGCGGACGCATATTACACCACAACACAGCGGCCTGAACACGCCTGCTTCTGACACAAGCTGGACTTTACATAAGCCTCATATGGACTGACTTGTGCAGCCGAGCAGAACAGACAGAAAGACAGTGATAATGCTGCAGTCGCTGGTCACCGAGCCTCAGAGTGAAAGAACACCGGTTCGGGGCCCATGCTCACCCAGCTTAACACAGAACACTGCTCAAGCTTCCAGCTGCATCAAGAATAACAAGCTGTGAAGCCCTGGCTCTGTGTCTGTGTGTGTGTGTGTGTGTGTGTGTGTGTGTGTGTGTGTGTGTGTGTGTGTGTGTGTATGTGTGTGTGTGTGTGTGTGTGTGTGTAGTAAAGGTCTTATGTGAGAACTACCCTGCCAGAACTAATGCTTGGCCCCTATCAAGGTACAGCTTGCACAACCGCACTCTCACACACATGCCGGTGCATAAAACACCAGGGAGAGGGGGGGGGGGGGGGGGGAATGAGAGAGAAAATAAGAGAGAAAGACAGTGAGACTACGAGAGAGCGAAACAGATTGAGAGAGAGGGAGGAGGGGAAGGGTTGAGTGAGAGGGACAGAGGCTATGACCAAATGTTCTCATACCATACTGCATACTAGCTATTAAAGAGTTTGCAGGAGGCATAAAAAACAACATATTCCATCTCTATTCATAATGCAGCCATCTTTTGTCACATATGTTGCTCTCAAACTTGGCTCACTTCTCTGGCATTTAACTTATACACTATACTTGAGTATATAGTTTTCGTAATGACTTCAGGACATCATATATATTCAAATGTAATTAGTGTACATAAATAAATATAAAAAAATGGCCATCTGTCATTGCGGCACCTCAGTGGATTTCTAGAATGATTTTACCGCATGATGGCTGCAATAGGATGTTTTAAAACCTAAAACAAAATGCTAAAACAGACCTGTGGTTCCAGGAGTTTTAGCACTTTGGCTCAAGTGTGTGTGTTGGTTTTTTTTATTCATATGTGGGTTCAACAACTGCTCACTTCTTAGGACAGCTTGTCAGTACGTAAAAGGAGATGGTTCTTTTTCGGTTTGTGATTGGAAATAGATTAAAGCTAGGGACCGGGGAAGAGTTCTGGTTATCAGGTAGTGGATTTGGTCGTGGGGGATTAAGGTTAAGGAATGCATGTTATTGCAAGCTGTCAGGATATCTTTGCTTGTGTGTGTATGCGTGTGTGTGTGTGTGTGTGTGGATGCATGAGCTCTACCTGATCTGTCGGTCTGCGCTCTCCACACAGATGTGCTGGGAAGGGACTTGCTTCCACCGCTCCGCCTCCTTCACCATCGCCTCGGCGTCCATCAGGCCAAAGCCGTACAGGTGGCTGACTGTAGGACACAGAGTGAAGCTAATCAGACCGCTGCACTGTTGACTCTCCAAGTTCTCAGGCCAGTGGTGGTTTTTCAACAAGGGGGCTGTTTAAAACTGCAAGCTCCTGCATTCGTTTTTGGGGAACGTTTTATTTGTTTCGTCATTGACAAGACCATTTTTGTCGTTATCTCTGAAAGCGTCAATGCAACAAATAGTCTAGTGTTTTTCAAGTGCTTAGTCAGGACCTAAATGTAGGTTATGAAAAAATGTAAATTGAAAAATGTCCAAAAATTGACATGAAAAGCTACAGACTGTTCTGACTGTGTCTGAGTGTAAAGTAGGCTGAAGGAAACACTGTGGGCTTGCAGGATGGTAGTAGCCCGGTTCCAGACTCCTGAATCGCGTCCCGCCCACTTTTCCGATTTTGTCGAGCGATTCAGAGAATAATGGAGTGGCAACGAAATGGCCATTCAGTCAGAATATCAGGCTAGTGTAGTAATCTAACACTGAAAAAAGAAAAAGTTTGGAAACCACAATGAACTCATAGATAGAGCTAATCAAATAAGAATTCCTTCCATACTTCTGTCCATCCCCCCACACACTCCACCCCCGGCCGCCGCTGCCGCTCTCCGTGTTACGTGGTCACACACACACACACACACACACACACACACCCCTCCCCTTCTGTTTCTCCTTAGTTCCTCTTTGAAACAACAGCCGCTTGGAAAATCTCCAGGCACACTGGGCCTGCAGCCTGGCTGACCCTTAGTTCTCGCTCTCTCGCTCTCTCACTCTCACATACCACACACACACACACACACACACACACACACACAGGTATGCGTATACACTCAAGCATGCACACTTTATGAAACAAAGACCACCACCATGACTCTGACAGGTAGATGGAAGCTGGTAGTGGGTTTGTTTATGAAGAGTGCATAGGCTAGGAGGAACAATGGAGTTATGTGCGCATGAGAGTGTGTGTGTGTGTGTGTGTGTGTGTGTGTGTGTGCGTGCGTGCGTGCGTGCGTGCGTGCGTGCGTGCGTGCGTGCGTGTGTGCGTGCGTGGGTGTGAAATGCTATCAGCCTTGTGATTGGGGAAAAACGACCCAAGAGTCAAAATCATGAATATTTATGAATGTTTCTTCCTTTTATATCTTTCCTTCACACTCCATGTCCCGGCCTGCCATGACGACTTCTATTGCATTTGATTCTATCGTTGCAATCTGTCACAATCACAAGTTTAATTCACTTCCACAGTGATTCTATTTGGATGCTTTATAGGGATTAATTAGCCCTATCTTTTTTTTACATTTTTTTAACGTTTCTTTTTTTGGTGCGGTGAAATGGAAGATTTTTAGATTTGTAGCAGTGGATCAAATTTTCCCTTTGCTGGAAGAATGTAAAATGTAGGAAAGATTGAGAAGTTTAATAAAATTTTAGTCAAGCTCCAGAGAAATCAAAAACAAAAGCACATTATGTATCACAGTAAAATGTGCAACTGGTCAGAAATTTCAGTTATTTCTGTAATTCTGAATCATTTAGCCATATAATGTTGATTACCATATGATTTGAGGATGACAAGTCCCAACCAGACTCAATATAAGGACACCTTAAGAAGTAAGACTAAACTGCATTCCGTTTCATGGCACTGAATCAAACTGAATTATTGACCTATTCAAACATATGTTCCTTGTATTGAATTGCTAACTACATATCGAGTTTCGTATTGAATCAGTCTGACTTTACATTCAGAAAGAACTTCAGCCATTCAACAAATTTTTCAACTTGAGTGTGAAATTCACCTGATACAGTAAAGCAAAAGCCAATCAGCGTTAAGTGGGAATCTATCCAGGCAGCTGTATTTACAGTGGGAAAAATGTCCATCGGGTATCTGTGACCAACACTGACCAATGACATCTGCACAAAAGACATTGGTCATGCTGGCCGCCAAGCCTGGCACAAAAGGACCAAAATACAAGCATGATAGAATAAAAAATGTAATGCTGAAGCATAGTTTCAAGTAATCTACACTGCCTCATCATTCCTCACGTTTAAAAAAAGAAGTCCAGAAAGATGTCAAGCAAAACCACTAATCATATAGGTTGTGTCTATGGCCCTGGCTGCTTTCTGTAGTGCCAAGTGGTGCCATCAAACACATTTACATGTCATCACGCCAATTTCACTGCATATTTATTAAAGGATAACACCGGTGTCATTTTAGTTTTGTTGTAACGCCATTCATGCCCATGAAAGGTCTAAACCCACCGACGTATTTTTGCCACATAGTCAGAAACTTCTACTGTCTGTTCTACTTTTTAGGGAAAGATGCAAAACACGTGTTGTTCAACATCATGTATTACGTTAGTCAAGGCAGCAGTTTGTCTCTGAGCTGATTTTAGTAGATTTATGAAAACAATAGAAGCCTGTGACTTCCAGGAGGTCGGGAAAACCTGCAGTAGAACAGACAGTAGAAGCTTCTGACTGTCGCAAATAATATCGGTGGGTTTAGACTTTTCGTGGGCAATAACAGCAATGGGAAAAAACTAATATTACACCAGTGTTATCCTTCAAGTCAAGTGATCAAACTTGACTTTTAGGGTGAGAAGGTAGACCTGCATGTCTCTGTGAATGTCTATGGTTTAGGTATGTGTGTGTGTGTGTGTGTGTGTGTGTGTGTGTGTGAGTGTGTGTGTGTACCGTTGTATCCAGCAGCATTGGTCTTCCAGTCGGGGGCGTTGAGATGTCCGGCTCTAGACGTCTTTACAATGATGTGCTGGACGTCTCTCCACGATAGAAGAGGACTGGTGGAAGAAAACACACACAGCCACACTTAAATTATTTTGTTCATATACACCATAAAGACAAACCCAAGGAGATAAATAGAGCAGATAAAGATGATCAAGAAGTCTGCAGGAACTAAATATGAATATACAACACTAAGGCAATCATTTACACATACTCAAATGGCCATATGCATACAATATAAATTATGCATACACACACGCATATATATAAACTCAGAAGTCAGGCTTCCCAACACTGTACATGAGGATAACACTGGCAAAAATGAAAAAAGAAGGAAAATGGCATCTTCACTGCAAATAAATGGCAGCTCGGTGTCCATAGATGGGAGTTCTGCATGTAGGGGGGGGGCTTACAGAGAGAGAGAGAGAAAGAAAGACAGGAGCGGGACAACAGACAGATCTTCGTTATGGGAACAACTTCAGACGACAGCATGAGGAAGGGTAGGCGGTTGAAAAGAATTAGAAAAGTGAGCATAAAAAGATTAGGATAAAGGGGGATAGAAGTTAAACAAGGTAAGAGAAAAGAGGATGAAAGGGGATGAAATGTTTTAAAAAAAAAAAAAACAGTAATATAGGTGGCAGATCAGTGAGAGAGAAAATTACAGACAGGCATAGACGGGGAGCAGAGATGCCCGTCCATCCATCCGTCCCTACTTTCTCAGATCTCACGTGAGATCCGTTACGAGATGGCAGCCATGTGTCCCGACTCCTTTGATGTCCAAACGCTACATTAAAAAAGGGAAAAACCGGGAAGAAGTGGGTCACCAAGTTTCCTGGGAATCCCTTCCATCTCATATGCCGGCCAGATGCTCCGCTCCCTCCCCTCGTGCCACTCCCTCGCCCTCCGAGACCACCGGGTTCTGCACAGCTCCGAAGCAGCTGACCTGAACCCAGCATTTAAGGGTTTATATCCCACCGTACGGATTTGCAAAACTAAGATGCTTAAGATCATTTTTAAGGCTTTATATAGTGAAGAATAACAGGAGTGATGTGAGAGGGAGACAGAGTGTGACACACAGCAAAGGAAGCTCATGAATCTGACTTTATATTAGATTAGAGAGACTTTATTGTCCCGAAGGAAATTTGTCTTGGACTGTATAAAATGCACATCATTTTTTTTTTATATATATATACTTGAACACGTTGCACTTCAGCCCACTGAGCCACCAAGCTGCTTGCGTAAAAGCAGGTTCTTCCCTGGCTTCCTGCGATCTCTCACACACATTAAGAGTGGAAAATATCTCTGACTGCAGCTAAGCTAATGGCTGGCCATCAATCTCTCACAGCACTAAGAGCTTGGAAAAGAGCTGATCTTTTCACATTTGCCGTCTATCAATCCTCGGCTTTCAAATGAAAGCAATCAAATAGACTTAACGGACTGTCCAGTCAAGCTTTTTTGCAATTATCAGGATTATATTCAAGACAAATTGCTTACTGGTGTTGTGGATGCGATCGGGACGAGACAAAAAGCTGAGAATATCGGGGGGAAAAGGGGAAGACTTCATTTAAAATGAATGGGAGTTCTGCTTGCACGAAGCCTGAAATTTCACATCATTGCCGACAGTTCACCGACTATGACTTTAACACGTTCAGAATTCACTACCACCTCCACCATAAAAACCACACACACACACACACACCCCTCATCTACCAAACGCTATTCAAAAACAGAGTCTAAACAGACGAAAATAAAATATCAAGTGAAAATAATTAAAAGATGGTTATCTCATAAGTAGACGCAGAAGAGTGCTATGAAAAGTCAGAATAATTAATGATCAGATCAATATTAATAGGCTTAGCTTCCACTGTGTAATTATGGTTCCATAAATGTTTCATGGCCATTAATTAAAAGTGACTTTGGCGTCGTTATCTAGGCCACGACAGCCTTCCTATAAACAAGCCAATACTAATTAATGGAGCAGCTCGCATATTGGGGAAAACCATAGGCGAAAGCATATCAGAACGCCTAATATAGGTTTCTTGGTACTCCTCCCTGGTGTAATTATGGATGAATACACACAGGGGCAATCTGGAGGAAGAGAGCGAAGAGGGAAGTAAGTGAAGGGGGGGGGGGGGGGGGGAGAGGATAGAGAAACGGAAAGATGCCAAGTCTAAAATGTTTCGACAGTCTATAGCTTCATCTCACCTTGCTTCAGCTCTGTGATGGAAGATTTACAAGCCCGCCAACCTGTGATGAGCATTTTTCAGTCTAGGCTACAGCAAATTGGCCTCTCGAGTTTGAAAGCACACAAATGGAGAAGAAATTGAGTTTTTTTTTTTACTCCTCCGCTCCTGCTTTGGTCCTCTAAAAACTCTCAGTGGATGAGGTTCTTAGGTTAGTTATCCTTCCTTATTTCTTGTTTAGCCCCCCTAATTTCCTCTCTGAATTCTCCTGCCTACACTATCACTTGCCTTTCCATCTCTTCACTTCAAGGTCACAAGGTAAAGAAGGGGAAATAAATGAAGTCTCTGAAGCTCTAAGTCTTTGCTGTGTTAAAACTCATGAAATGATAAATAATTTGCTCGACTCCTCAACATCTTAAACTCGGCGTCACCCACAGAGTAAAGGGCACAGGACGGGTTTTCCGAGGTAACATGTTCCACCGCCAAACCGAGGAAACAGGCCTCACTTCAGAGTGTTTAGTGAGGTCTGGCGTAACGGCGTCTTTATGTGTTTATCACAGCAACTCGACTCGCTTCCATTCAGCAGATAAGAGCTGATATCATCACCACGGCACAAAGAGTTTCTCCAAACAGTTTCCCCTCTCCCTCGTTCTCCCTCCCCTCTCTTTGCGTGTGTGTGCCTGCATGCGAGTCTATCCATGTGAGGGATAGAAAGAGAGAACATTTGCCTTGGAAGAAGAGAAAAAAAAAGAGAAAAAAGACCATCGTGAAAGTGGGGGAGACGCTGAGCAAGCGCGAGAGTGAGAAAGTGAGACAGCAGAAGAGAAGAAAGCAGGCGAGGGAGAAGCAGTGTGTGATAATCTCGTTGAGGAAACGGGCTTATGTGCCCAGGACTGCCTGGAAACCAAGCATATTTTCTACTGGGGGGATTTGGATTGGATTATCCAGGTTAAATAAAATGACCTCGGCTAACTGAGCCGCTCAACATGTGATGATGGGGTAAAGCCCAATTCAGAGTCTCTGCACCTGCGCTGCACACATTCCAATTCATGAATTGGTCACAAGGTATGAGCACCGATGGGTTTCAATGAGAGCTGGGGCAGGCATCTGCTAAACCACATACTAAAAGCCACAGCAGGACTTAAGGCCATGACAGGACAGCAATAAAAACAGAGGTAACTTGTTTTTAAAATGGAGGTATCTTACTTTCAAACGGGCACTTCAACCCTCCCGCCAAACATTTGTGGTGTGCAAGTCTATTCTTGCTTGAGCATCTGGCCCCCAAAATGTCTGTGGCTAGTCCTGCAGTTTGAAATCAACTGACTCCACAATGCTCTGCTTCTGCCGAAAAAAACCCATCTTCTGATGTCTTTAACTGTTAAACAACGATGGCAGAACAGAACTTGTGGGCTGTGGTAAAATGCTGCACACAGAGGCAAGTCATCCCGACCATTCGTCTTGCACTGAGCTGTGAATGCACAAGCTGTAGATGTGAGGCAATAAGTCACAACGAGGAGGCAGAATATCTGTGCATATGTGCTGACACTCTGAACCGACCTCCGACAAAGATGCTTAAAGTAGGATTTTCACAGAATGTATTGTAGTGAGATGATTTGTTATAACCAGCACCGCTTCCCCCGAGCCTGAGAGCTGCTTTCTACCAGCCGGCAATACCGGAAACTTCCCATACTGTCCCAAGTGAAAGCAAGAGGCAGATCTGTATATATGTTCAGGCAGAAGCAGATATGCACACTACCAGTCAAAAGTTTGGACACATTTTTTCTTCATTTTTTTACTATTTTTCACATTTTAGAATAATAGTAAAGACATCAAAACTATGAAATAACACAAATGGAAGTATGATCGAAAAAGTGTTAAATCAAAACTATCTTATATTTTAGATTCTTTAAAGTAGCCGCCCCTTGCCTTGATGGAAAGACAAAGGCTTTGGAAAGAAATTCATACACAGGCATCAACTTCACTATTTATATTTGTCTAAAAAAACAATTTCAAGCATTTAAGCATAAGCCTTTAGATCAAAATGGCTTTAAGATCATGAAAAATTACATTCAATCAGGTGTGTCCAAACATTTGACTGGCAGTGTATAGTCTACTATCTTGTGTTGTCCCTTTAGCATGTCTTGTATTGTATGTGAGGTCCAGTAACCTTGCAATTTGTCAGTGTATCTCTGCACCGATGTCAAAGGGACAAACTGATTAAAACAGAGACAGCTGCATGTGTCAGCTTCACCACTGGCTTGACAATGATGCATCCGTGAGAAAATGCCGCACGTGTTCCCCTTAAAGATCGATGAGGCGAGAGGACAAGAGGGCATTAGAAGGTAAGCAGAGGCCAAAGGGATGAAGCGGAGGGATGAGGTTAAGTGGATCTTACTTTGCCTCCAGAGCCAGCGCAATGATGGCAGCAGCCATGGGAGCCGAGGCCGATGTCCCTGTGTGACTGTCTGTACACCGATGTCTCAGGTCTGTTGTGATCTGCAGATAGAGAGGGGGGGGGGGGGGGGGGGGGGGTGAAGAGAGAGAGCAAAGAGAGAGATGGAGGAAAGGGAGACAAAGAGAAGGCGTTATAGAAAGGGGAAAGAGGGCAATGGAAGGTAATGGACGGAGAACAGGGAAGGGAAGAGAAGACAAAGAAGGAAAAAGGAGGGGATGGGGTAGGAAGGTGGGGAAGTGAAAGAGGGAAGGGGAAAGAACGGGAGAGGAAGGAAGGAAGGAAGGAAGGAAGGAAGGAAGGGGTGCAATGGAGGAGATGAAGAAAAAGGGGCGATACAGGAGGGGGAGAGAAACAGGCGGAGGTGGGGGGGTGGAAACAGAGGTGGTGGGAGAGGAAGAGAGGAGAAAATGGAGTGACAGTAAGGGCAGGAGGAGAGAGAGAGAGAGAGAGAGAGAGAGAGAGAGAGAGAGACAGAGAGAGGGAGAGAGAGATTCAAGTCGTGAGGATCAGGAGGATTTAGACACACCTGAAACTCACATTCCAGCTTTGATACACTGCCCTGCTGCAGATAACGGACACACACACACACACACACACACACACACTAATCACCAGTTCTTCCCCCTCGAGAATTCAAGAAATCAATCCAATGGCCAAGGAGAACCAAAGGGCAGAGAGTAAGACGCAATAAGAGCTTGTGAAATTTGTTGTTAAAACAGTGTGTATTCGCTCTGATTGTATGGACTTTAGTCAGCCAACTAGTCATTCAGACAGCTTGCCAGTCAGTCAGCCAAGAAAAGCTTGGCTAACGTCCAGTCTGAGCCCCCATCAAAGGACCTTTCCTGGACCAAAAAGTTTGAGGGATTATCTGAACACACATACACACACACACACACACACACATACACACACACACACACACACATCAAGAGTCTGAAATGGTTTAGTACGAAGTGAAAGTGGTCCAACAGCATTAGAGGTAGACGGGACAGTATGTGCTCAAGTAGATTAGACTGACATTCAGATAAATGAGGTTCTACTGTAAGTGTACAAAGCCTTCGTAGTAGGGCAACTGTACAGAGAGTGAACACATCAAAAGAGTGTGTGTGTGTGTGTGTGTGTGTGTGTGCGCGCACTGTCTGCAGCATCAATACGGGGAATGTAGCAAGGAATTGCCAGACAAGCTAGCACACAGTGGCCAACTGTCACTGTCCATCCCAGTGAATCATGGGAGAGGTTTGGTCAGCTCGGGTCAAACCAGGACACTCTACTGGGCAGGCAAGCGCACACACACACACACACACACACACCACATTAAATAGGTTAAAAGACAAGAGTTACGGCCCTTGATGCCAAATCAGAGCAGTTGTGATCACGCTTTACTCATTCCAAATGAAATTGCATACGTACAAACTGTTTAATAATCCCTTTTCTAAATCCTGTTCAAATGTTTTAGTTTTGAAAGCAAAGTCCAACATTGGATTGGACTCTCTTCAGTGTAAATGGATGGTTATCAAGTGCCAAAGATCTATCTTGGCAAGTTATCTGTTTGGTACATGTCAAACATTTGAATCTGGAAAGGGGAATATTTTGCGCTACACATCAAAACAGAGCTTTAACTGCAACAAAACACCAAAGATACAACATGGACTTCAATGAGGAAGTTCACAAGTATTTTGGCGCTGCTGTAAAATTAGGCCATGGGTACTTCTGTGTGCATGTGTGTGTGTGCGTGTGTGTGTTTGTGCGCGCTACAACAGCTCTCTCAATCTAACTCACACACACACTCCCATCCTTACGATCTTTCGGTCGTAGTTCTCTCCGCTGCTGTAGGTGGTGGTCAGGGTGGAGGAGCACTCCTCCAGGTACCAGGGCTTGCGTCCGCTCTCGGCCGTGCTGGAGATGGAGATGGTGTAGATGGAGTTGGTGTAGCCGTCGCAGGAGCAGTGGTCCCGGCTGCGCCCGCCGTTGCCCGACGCCCACACGAAGATGGAGCCGCGCCCCTTCCTCCCCTGGCAGGAAATGAGGCAGAGAGGACACAGTAAGAGGCTGAGGGCGTTAATAACAGTTCATCAGGCTCTTTTAATGTTTATATCTGCGTTTGTCACAGTCATGGGACTGTTGTATTTTCAGGGATCTTTGTTGAACTGCACATGTCTGAAATGCCTGTGCTAGTAACCTGACTCTTTCTGTGGTGATTTAAGGAGAAGACACTGGAAATGAAACATGGATCTGCAATCAGATTGCCTTTGGTTATGTTTACAAGAAAATCATACTTTTTTAGCCAAAGGTTATCTCCGCCAACAAAGTTGAAAGGAGGTAATGTTGTCACCCGTCTGTTTGTTAACAGGAGATCTAATTATTTATAATTAGTTATGAACACATTTGGCTGATTTGGCAGATAGTCCTTGATCCAAGGATTAGTTGATCAGATTTTGGTGGTGATTCAGATTAGAGATTCCACTATTAGGCGTTTTTCATTTTAGTCATAACTCTTATGCTGCGTTCATGTGCAGATGGGAAAGTACGACATCCAGGACTTCCAAGTCGACTGCTAAACTGCACTGCATTCATGTGCGATTTTGTCGGAAAATCAAATCCTGAACACAAACAATAAACAAACACAAACTGTTATGGAGGCTGCAGCTTTGCAAGTTGGAGAATTGTTCAGTGCTGGTGGAGGTCTGCGCTCTACTGAGTGCCGTCTAGTTTGCCTTATGTTCCACAGATATGAACAACAAAAGATGGATGCCAGCGACTGAGACTCTGTTTATAGATCGATAGGCAGCTAAGATGGTTTAAGTCCTCAGCAGCCCTGCAAGTCTCTGGCAGCAGATCTGATGTAAGTTCAATCATAACGTTTCAACTGGCCAAAATGTAGTGGGGATTTTTTCCTTTCAGAGTTGCCACTGCTGAGTATTGTGTTGTGCTAAGCGATCAATCTGGAGTGTATTTTCCCTCCGTCAGGCCGACAGTCAGCTGAGGTGAACTCCTGCCCCTCCTCACATCAGTGTTGTAGAAGAGATTCAGCTTCAAGTTTATTTACTGTTTGACAATGATTTGTCTGAATAATGTTTTTATTGCTGCCAAACTAGTTTTAGACTAAGTAATATGTCAGTATAGGCGTGTGTTTTGTGTTTACGTAAAAAGATGTATGCTTTCCTGAATAGTACATTTCATTGCATCAAGTCTGATGTTTGACTAATGTTTCATGTTTTTTCAATGTTTTTTTTTTTGTCCATGTATTATTAAGAAATTACAGAATGCAGAGGAATTAATACTATAATTTTGCTTGAATATGCTAATATGTAATCATTCATAACTTTTAAACTAGTTCTTTGTTGCCTTGACATCTCTACATTTATTTTTTTTATTCTTGTATAAAGATCCTTCAAATTCAAATTAAAAAGTGGAATTATGGAAGGAAGCAAAAGAAATTCTAAAGCAACAAATTATATGCAAAGACAAGCAACTGTTCTACGCACTTTGGCCCTATATAGCAAAAAATATATGCATAGATACATTTTAACAGAAAATAAGACTTTACTGAGTCGTTAGAACTTTTTGCTGTGCAAGTTTTGTGCTTTAAATAGGTTTTGGCTGAACATTTCATCATCCCAACATTCCAAACATATGGACATTTGTAATAAATGACACCAGGCAGCTGTTTAATATTCAAATGTAAGTTTCCAGGAGAAGTTGCACAGTACGTTAAAAAATGCATCCCAGATGTATCGGAGGGAACTGGCCAGGTCCAGAGCGAGAGCTAGAGCCGCTTAAAATCTAATCGACTCAGAATGTGAATACAGACTCCACTTCATTTACTAATGGCAGAGCGTTCGTTCTCAATTACTTTCCGTTGTTTAGATATGTCAACCCTCCGATGCCAAATGCTTTTCACTATTTCAATTAGACGTTCCACTTCTCGAATTGGCCGAGCCGAAAATGGAGTATAAGCCGAGGCCGGGTTGAGAGGCGGAGTGAGCCGTGGGACGGTGGCGGCGGTGACCGGCAGAGTTATGGAGGCAAAGTTCAGCCAGGAGTCGGGGAAAAAGACATCCAACAGACTGATTGGCACTGTGATTCACACTGTTTGTCAAGACACACACGCAAACAAACACTCAGCCAGGTACGCCCAAAACACACACACACAGGCACGCAAACACAGAGACACACACATACACACTCATATACACACAAGGGAATAAAAGGTGGAAGGGAGTTCTTCAAAAAGGGGCTTCTGCCAGGCAGCGATAAGCGAGTGGAGCCCCTCTGAGTGAGAAGGGGATCAGACAGGAGCAAAGGCTGACAGATGAGAGCGATGGAGAGCGCTTTGAACAGCAGTTAGCAAAAGAAAAGAGCGGACAAAGAATTGGGAAGGAGAGGAGGAGGAAGGGGGGGGTTGAGTAGAGAGGATGAGGGGGGAAAGGAGGATGAAGCAGGGGAAGGAGAGAGGTGAAACACAATGGGAAAGTGATAGACAGCCATCAGTAGGGGGAGAGAGAAGGAGGGCGAACAAAAAAGGATAAAAGTAAAAAAAAAAAAAAAAAGCATTAAAAGTAGAGTGGAAAGTTAAGAAACAAATTCACCAGAAAGACAAAACTTATGCATAATGGAATATGGCAAAGAGGCCGCACACACACACACACACACACACACAGAGTTCAGCCTCATTCTCACATACATGTCACATGCAGGGCAGTAGTGTGTCTCTCTCTTTCATGCACACACAGCTACAGAAAGCAGAGTGCAGCCCCCACAGCTGTCAGTCGTATCTCTCACACCGCGGCTCTCTCCGATAACGTGTCTCTTCAGAGTGTCACATACACGCCACACTCACAAGCCTGCCATCTCCACTCACCTTCACACACACACACACACACACACACACACACACACACAAGCAGACCGAAAGCGGGCACAGCCAGCTCTCACCAACTGGACACATATCTCCTCCACCTTTGTCATCTTAAAAGGCCAGCCTGTCAGGACTGCCGGGAACTGTCTTGTACGTACTAACCGTCTCTCCCTCTCCTTCTCCCCACCTGTCCCCCCTCTCTCTCTCTCTCTCTCTCTCTCTCTCTCTCTCTCTCTCCTTCTGCTGTAGCGTGCCACAGGCTCTCAGCCAGTGAGTCAGTCAGGAACTTCTGTATCAGTCTGAAATCTCTGAGGTCCATATAAACCCTCGTCCCTGTCTGTCTGCATCTGTCTCCCCTTCTCAAAGGTCTACATCCGCTAAACCAACATGTCAGCAAGCCTGATGCAGAGAATTCTGCGGATGTGTGTGTGTGTATGTGTGTGCGTGCGTGTGTGTGTGTGGTCTGACATGACCAGTAAATGGTTTCACCCCACTTAACCTCTGTTATAGCTTTTCCACTCCACTCAGTCAAACAACACAGTACCAGCTCGTCGTTATGCAAATGCAGCTATGAATATGTAAATGAATATGCTAATAGGCCGGGGCTGCTCTCTAATCCAAATGTCCGGAGGAGCCCCACAGGCAGAGATAACTGGAGACGAATTTGGGATACGAGCACATGTGCATGTCGGAGCAAATGTGTGTGTGTGTCTGTGTGTGTATGTGTGCACACTGTCAAGTTCCTGTAACTCCACGATCCTATTAGAGTTTATATCAATTCTCTCACAGATGTGTGTATACCGTATGTGTGTGTGGGTTTGAAAGCGTGTTTGTCCATCTCTCTATCTATGCACACACATGCGTTTTTGTTTGTGTTTGTCTCTGTCAGCTCATGAATGCACACGTGTTCATGTCTCTCTCTCACCATGGAAATGCCAAAGTCAAAGTCTTGGCTGGCCAGAGAAGCCTGTGTGTCTTCATACATGTTTCTGTATGTAAATGCGTGTTCACATGCCGGTCTGTCTCCTACTCACCATGCGGATTCCGTTCTCGAAGGCCTGCCTGGCCAGAGAGGCCGGTCCGTCCACGGTCTTTCCGTCGTCGTCGGGTCCCCAGCTGGCGCTGTAGATGTCGATGTGCTGCGGCTGGAGGCTCAGAGACTTGGCCTCCACCATGTCCGTTACATCTCCGTCCAGCATGCGCACACCTGAGATACACACACACAGGATTAATATACAGACTAACAAACATGCATATCCAAAGTTTAATTGATCTCTCCTGAAATATACAGTAGAAATGTCCGGAAAAGTTTAATAACAAACAAGAGGCACTGGAGCTGCCTGATGTCTCGCCTTAATCACCATGATATTAAACATAAATTATGCAGATTAGGTCATTAATTAAGCAAATTAATGCATTAATTAGGAGATATTTCTATGTCAACATACTAGTCTACACGTAATTCATGGGTGGTATTAATATGAACACCACATCTTAATGTTACAAATGAAAAATTACTTTTTCACCTTGTTACCTAATTTTCCATGCCATAATATAAACCTACTTAACAATAAATGCTAAAGACTGTACACATTTTTTATTTTCTTGTATTTTTACATCAAAATCTCAAGACTTTAACTTCCTGAAAACTACGTACCTTTAGTGATTACTTCACTGTACCAGGAGGCGTACATAAAAATTCCATCAACAATAAAACCATCACAGATTTTTGAACAATCCTGCCCCTCACATCAAATAAAGGTGCCTTTCTCTCCCTAACTGATATCCCATTGGTTTACACTTGTGAATGATCCCTCCCTGCGTTATGTACCGCCCTAATATCCTGTTTCAACGGGAAATACATCAAATTAAGGAAGCAAGATGCTGTTTCATTGCGACTTTAAAGCATTAAGGAGTTGTAGTAGGGTAAAGAAAATCAGTTTTTGTTGATTTATATGCCAAAATCTAATCAGATAATCTAGTCTAGGGGGAACCTGTGGTGTAATTGCCGGAGTAGCTACGGCGACTGTGTCTATCGCAGTGAGAGCATTTATGGTTCTGTGTCGGAGATTGTGCGCGTACACCACCGAAACACTAGACGGCAGCGTCTTTGTTAACACGGAAGTAATAACAGATGAAGTGCTAGTGTTTACATTCTCTGAAACCTCCGGGATATTTCTTGCCACGAATTCAGTGACATCTAGTAGTCTTTATAATTCGGAGATCAGGTGTCCTACAAATGTTCCATGTTGTCTTCACTATCGGCGGACGTCAAGCGGATACAGGAAATACGAAGCGGGCCAGTGACGGTTTTTGCATCACCCTACCCTAGAGGTGCACGTAAGCTACGGCGCAGGTTTGACGCAGAAGCATAAATTACCCTTTAGTATGAAGTCTCTCTCTTGTATTGTTCTTGAGTTATTGTGTTCACAAGACTGTGCCACAATGTGTAAACACAGACACCACCATGATGAGATAATGTCCCGCATACCGTGTACCGTGGTTGTTGTTCATAGTGTCATGTCGGACAAATACAGCCAATCGCTCACCTCCTATTCTGGCATTGTAGGCAATTCCCACAATGCAATGGGAGTTGTTCGCCGCTGCAGCGACTTCGCCCGCACACCGTGTCCCGTGTCTAAGGAAAGAGCAGGAATGGACAACATATTACACAAATCTAAACCCACCCACCCACACACACACACACACACACACACACCACGTGCCCGAGTGAGAGGATGTCAGGGACACGCTTAACGCAGGCAAATGTATACACAAGCGCAGAGGCACGCACAAACTGCTAGATAAACACGCCGCTTTTGAAGTGGAAAGCAGGGACACTTACAAGTAAACACACATTTGCACAGACAAATGTATACATTCCTGCAGAGGTATTCCTAAACAAAATGGCTCAGCATACTAAGTATTAAAAATGTAGTAAATGCTACAAAAAAAACTTTCTACAATTCCTGCCATCTGCCTCTTGGACCTTACAGAGAATGTTAGTTGTGGTAGTTCAAGATTTCTAATGCTGCAAAAACCCACAATCCCCAAGAACCTTCATACACACACACAATGTTAGGACAAACATTTTTAATATTCCTCAATGCCAATGCTCCCAATATTTGAACACACACACACACACACACACACACACACACACACACAAATACATAATTCAAGGGTCCCTCAATGCTGCACTTAAGCCCTTTGCCTCCAAACAGACACACACCCAAACAATAATAGTTCAAACATTTCCAACATCCCTCGAAGATTTCTAATGCCCACACTTCTAAAACCCCTTGTCACACACACTCAAACACCACACACACACACACACACACACACACACACACACACACACCAGGGTAACATTCCACCAGTAACTGCAGTGGTGACAATCGGCTCGGGTCAGCGACCAGCGTAAACAAACACGAATATGTTTGTGTCCACCGCCTCCTCGAAAACACCACTATCTGGCTCGGCACCACACACACACACACATACACACACACACACGCACACACCCCCTGCAGAGAACATCTGCATCGCGACACCCCCCGGAAACAGCTCTGACCGCTGCTATGGAAACCCAGCATCTAGCTATCGAAACCCCCAGGGAAGACACAGGGAAGCACTTCGACCGAGGAAAAAAACAAGTTTCACAGCAACTCGACGAGATTCGAGTTAACATTTATTTAATAACAGGGTCGGGGGGGTTTCAAAGGATCCTGTATCGGGGCGTCCCGGTGCATCAGTGAGCCAAGGTGCGTATCATGTAGCCGCAACATCCTGGGTTTGAATCCGGCTTGGGACCTTTGCTGCATGTCATCCTCCTCTCTCCCATCTTTCCTGTCTCTTTCTACTGTTAGCTACCAAATAAAAGCAAAAAAAAGCCCAAAAATCTTTTCCTATTCCCACACACATACATTTCCCATACCTTCCCTCACCCACAACCTCGCCCCCCCTCCATCTCACCCAATACAAGCCTCTGTGTCCCACGCAGGAGCGCCAAACAAATGCAAGCTAACACACACACAGCAACACAACGCTCATCAACCCGCTGGTTTTGAGCGCTTCACTTTACTGTGATTTGTCAGAGAAATACGAACGCCCTGGATTGTTTTTCCACCTTTACTCCCACTTGAGAAAACGGGACTTCAGCCAGACTTTCTTCCCATGCTACACAAAGCGAAAGCCAAGTGTGGAAAAAGGTCTGGAAACGTGAAACTACTCCGCTGTCCAGTGTCACGTTTCAACAAAACTAGAGAAAATTGATCTGAGAGCAGTTAAGCACAAATACATTCAAGTGTAATAGCCCCTCTGCTGGCTTGTGTTTGAGGTATTAGCCTTAGTAGAACATTACAATTTGTTAGTTTGTTAATTTGTTGCTAGTTCACCTGTTATCACCAAAAATCCACACTTCTAGCACATATACAAGCACAGCAGTCCACTCTGCTGTGCTTTTTTTCCATTCTGTGTCCAGGGTCAAACACCAAAAGTAATTATGGGTGTTTTACATTGAAATTATCTTCAGATTTCCATAATGTTATTAGAGTTCAAACAGAAAATTAACACACATCCCAAGAAATTGTCCTGTGCACTGTCAAACACCTTTTCTATTTCTTTCTCTGTATAGGTGGCATGATGTGACACATTTAGGACAAACTTAATTAACACAAATGAAACTGTGTGGGTGTGTAAGTTTAACATATTAGCTCCCTCTATCACAGTTGATGAGCCAAACTGCTGGCTCCCTCTTCCAGGCCGCCTCAACAGTCTTCACTCAGTCCATTTCACTCCACTATTCCATAAAATCGTATGTCTGGCCATCTCTGCCATTTCCACCCTTTGTTTATGCCTGTATTTTCCATTTTCTACACATCTGTGTCATAGCGACTCAGGGATCTCTCTGTGTTTCAACCAGAACCATACAACATCTGTGGAAGCGATAATGGTCAATGGGAACAACACACACACACACACACACAGAGATCATTGATTCACGTGCATACACAGAAACATTATACCTATATGTACTTTTCTGCAAGTTACATAAGCTGAACTTCTCCTATGAAACTCATGTTTAGCTCTCTGTGGCACCAGATCTGATACTTTACATGGGCGTCTAAACATGTAAACATGTAAACATGTAAACAAAGGGGGAACAAATGGATTCCATGTGTTCTGGCATGAAAACATCCAAATCAGAAAGAGTTAAAAAATCATACATTTTTGAGTTTTACCCTGCACATAAACAAAAAAAATGAAAAGTAAAAGCAGTTTGCATATATTTTTATTCTATTTAGTTTTACAAGTAGGCAAGATGGTTTTAGCTCAGTTTTAGATTTTGCTCATGTTTCATTTTTTATCTGTATTTCAGTTCACGTTCTCGTTTTTGTCTCAGTTTTAGTTTACAAATCCAACCACAGACCCATAAAAACAGACCCAACCCCCATGCAACCAAAATCGCAAATATTATTATATTTCCCCTAGTTCAGTCAGGCTCTAACATATGGAAATGTACAAACTCGCTGGCACAAAAGGACATGACCTCAGACAAAAGAACAGCTTGCGCTTCTCAGGGGACAGACACACACACACAGACACACACACACACACATACACTCTCAGGTGAATACAAGAGCAGATATTTCATTAGCATCCATTTACACATCATATCCGTGAAATGTGGTTTATTAAAAGAGACGGATAGGGCTTGAGAGGACTGAGACCAAACTCAGAACATACACACAGATCACAAAACCTACAGACTATAGATCTAGAATTAGGCACTAGTGGATCAAAACACTAAAATCGGTTACTAATGTTTCATTAATCGAAGTACAATGACTACTTTCTTTCCTTTTCACAAAAGATGTTCGATCTCTAATGGAGAAAAAATGATTTTTCCCAATCATTTGTATCACATAATTCCAAAAAGTCTATGCTGTAATAGATGGGACGGATTCTCGGTAATCTGCAATATTTAAAAGTTAGTACTTGCAAGCAGTATCAGCACTAAAGAAATGTGTGTTAGTGCGTGTTGCAGTGTGTGTTATTTCACAGAACTGAAAGGGAGATTCGGCCCGTGATCAGATAGGACGTTTTTTTTCTTCTGCTTAAAAGCGAATCGCAGCAAGGAGCGTTACATCATTCTTGTTGCTATGCGACACAAAGTTTGACAACAGCTTACAAGCTATCTAAACAGCGTTATCCTGAAGTAAGGAGATAACGTTGTTGAAAACGAAAATAGACAAGAGAAAGTTAGATTGCTCTGCTTGCATTCTGAAAAAGGGTGTTGTGGCTAAAGTTAGTGTTACTCATCAGGAAACTGCAAGACACTGCGTACTTCCCTCCAGGTGCTTTTTTTTTTTTTCACGTCATTCGGCTTCCATTTGGCAAGGGACATGAACGCTGTGTCGAACACTTTCTGAACTACACCCATTTTTCCTGCGGTTAGAAATAAGTGATCCCCAGTTCATAAATCCTGTATGAGTAATCTTGAATTTGCCGCACAGAGAAGAGTCATACGAAAAGGCTGAAGAGCTGAAACCGCATTTCTCTTCAGACAAATAACATTGCAGTCAAGAATGAATTCAGCCTCAGAAGGAGAGCCACTCATTAAGCTGTATCTGCAGGCCTCATGTCTCTTTAAGACAATACATTACCAGCAGGGACTGAGCCGCTGCCAAGGCATTTGGGCTGCGGCGGCCAAACACACACACATACACACACACACACACACACACACACACACACACACACCAAAAATCACTCACTTGGCCAAACTGGCACAAGACAAGTGCCTGGACAGGAGAGAGGCTCTCTTTCACTCTCGCTCTCTCTCTCTCTCCTACACACACACACACACACACACACACACACACACACACACACACACACCCCAATTCTCCCACATACAAAAACCACAACCCACCCACAAACGTCACATTCAAATACACTAATGTAACTCATCACACCCACAACAGGATCAGGGACAGGCAAACATATTGAAACCAAGAACTTCTGGTAGATATAAATCAGGAAAACACTGACACACACACGCACGCACACACACATACACACGCGCGTTTGTATTACATTTGGTCTCTGCAAAGATAGAATTCCTCTCTCTCTCTCTCTCTCACACACACACACACACACACACACACAGTAATGCTAGTATCTTACTTGTTCTCGTTGCTTGCGTCGTAGCGAGGCATGGGATCCATATCGTTGCCGTTGACATCAAAGCTGGCCTGAGGGTCCTGCAGGAGACACAGATGTGACAAAGCTCAAAACACCAAAATCACACTCGTCAATATGATCAGGGAATAAAAAAAAAACAGGAAAATTCATTTGAAACTTTTAGGTGCGTTTGTGATCTGTATACGTGCAAGAAGCTTCTCTAACCCAATCAAACAGTTCACACCAGCATCACAAAAGTTTTGTAAATCGAATGTAATCAGCGCTAACCCAATCTGCCGCACCGCTTGCTCTGGGCATAAACAAATCCAGGCATTAAGAGTAGCTAATAACAGCAATGCAGGCTCTATCAAACGGGGTGTGAATCATTTTATCTGCTCGTTTGACTGATGGGTTTACCTGATGCCTCGGGCCGACAAAACGCTTCAACTATTTGGCCTTCTTCTGATAAACACATACCTCAGCATGCACACACACACACACACACACATAAGCATGTGCACATGTACACGCATATTGGCAAAAACACGGGTTTGAGGAAGATTACATTCAAAATATACATATTACTGTCTGATTGAAAGTACAATCAGTAATGCAATCCAATGGATTACTTCAATTTAACATGAAAACGGAAACGGACAATTTACTCGTACTTGCAAACTGTAATTTGAATGTTATTAACATCATTATTATCAGCATTAGTTCGAATGTGTACACTGATGTGTCCATAATCAATCGGCAATAATTGATCCATCAGTAATTGAGTTTTTTTTAATAAGTCATTACAGTTAATCAGGTTACTGTAATCCTGGTTCATATAATTTATTAATCCCAAAACACACACACACACGCTGATGCGCATGGGTGCACACACACAAACACACAAACCCTCCCTCCCAAACACACACACAAACAAACATAAATGCATTCAGTTCACTCGCCAAACCCCCCCCCCCCCCCCTTCCCCCCACCACCACAACACACACACACACACACACACACACACACCACCGCTTGTAGCCGCCCTACACGCGCATACATACACACTCACGTAGTTCTGAAGGAGGTCTGGGTGGTTCCTCTCGATGCCGTCGTCCAGGATGGTCACCACCACGTCTTTCCCCGTGTAGCCTCTCTTCCACGCTCCCATGATGTTCATGTCCGACTGGCAGTTGTGGACGTCGTCGTTACAGTGCTGGAGAGGAGGGGAGAGGGGGAGAGAGAGGGGAGGAGAACATGAGGAGAACAGGAGAACAAGCAAGGAAGCAGAAGAGTTGGAGGTAAGAGGTGAGGGGAGCGAGAAGGTAAGAGAGAAAGAGGAAATAGAAAACAAGAAGGGAGAGAGAGAGAAAGAGAATCCGTTAGGGTCTTGTTGATGCACAGATGAGAGGCCGTCAGTGTGTATACAGAACAATGTTTTCCTATCTAACTTTCAGTGTGCATCAGTGTTGTGTTTTCCTATACACAGACAGAGTCACAGATTCAGAGATGCAGTCCAAGTCAAGTCTCAAGTCTCGGGTCACGAGTCAAGTGTCAGTCTGCTTAAACCGTAACAGTTATTTATAAGAAATTGACAGCCAGCTGAATACATTATGTCTTATTTAGCTATCTGAACATCAGGCACTGGTTAAATAACATGATAATGTAACCTAAATGAAGCTATAGATACGAACCACAAGTCTACATAATCACTTAACACATTATATAGGGGAAAAAAACACAATAAAAGCGCTGATTTTTTAAGTTAAAAACTGTAATTGGAAACATGAACATCTCATGAATATGTCTGAGATCAAAGAGAGAGATATTAGGGCTGGGCTATATGGTTGAAATCAATATCACAATAATCATAAGGTTTCCCGATATCGATATATATATATATAACGATATGGCTCACGTATGCAAAATCACATGATAAATAATCAAATTAAGTTCATTAACGTACCATACCTCATTTTGTCAGAGTTTGTAAATAAAATTTGCTTTTTATCATCAGTTTAGACAGCAGAATTGTGTGTCACGATATCCCAAATTCACCATAACATCACAACATGATTCCACTGAAAGAAGATAATATTGAATTATCGCCTATATAGATTTGTTTTATATTTTACATCACTCTTTCCTTTCCTCTCCTCTCTTTTCCTAACTCCAACTCATCTGGCTCTCAGTCAGCGATGACACATGCCAAAATTGCCTACAATAATGCAGGTATTGTGCTAAAGCTAGGCGTGTTCTCAGGTGTCTGATAAAGTCTGACGTCGTCGATCCAGCAGCCTTTACTGTGATACTGCAGGCTTTGCAAATTGCAGTCCTTTTATTGAGTCCAACGGACTTAGACAGATTTCACAACAAAAGGCGCTGCAGCCGATGTCGTTGCTGCCGTCGTGTTTGTCCACATATCAAAGTGACATTTAGATGCGTCATCGTCATGCGCAACCTCAAAATAAACACTTCAATCATTTTATACAATGCATCAATGCCGTGCTCATTGTTCACGAGTTATAATCTAAAGTCCGAGTCGAGTCTGATGTCAAATTGTACACGACTTACAGTAAGTGCAACTCCAGCGTGACTCACAAACTCGAGTCCCCATCCCTGATACTAGCACAGTTAGTTTTTTTTAATCGTCATCTACGATAATGTATTCAGAATATCAACTGTTGTAGTAAAGATATTGGAAAAGCATGTATTAGGACAGAAATGTGAGTTTAAACTGCAGAACTGTAGACTTTCACCTGTCCTCAACATTCACCCCTGCCCTATATCACACATCTAGATTCGGCTTTGAATAAATACATTTTGGAAACACTCGTCTCAGCAGATATTGGAATCGAACTGCCCATGTATCTATTGTATGTACAGTTCAGTAAAATACCACAGAATATTTACATGATCAATAGAAATATAGAGAGATGTTTTGTATTAGATAGTATGACTTTTTTCTGTAAAGATACATTTAACCCTATTATAACTAAATGTGGAGACGTCTGAATAGAGCAAATAAATAGACGTCAATACACATGCAGGCAGAGGCTGAAAACACACACACACACACACACACACACACACACATACATACACACTAAGTTCAGAGAGTTCTGTCCAAAAGCTAGAAAAATATGTTTAGAACCTCAGGTCAAAGTATTAGGAGTTATCTATACTAAGTTAACAATTGACAGAGCTGAGGACACTCACACTCACATGCACACACACACACACACACACACACACACACACACACAAATACATAACTAAAGGAGCAATGATCGGAGGGTGTATGCAATCACTCACGATAAGCCAGCCAATCTCAGCAGTGTGGATTTGAAACCAGGTGCTGAATCCTGTGTGTGTGTGTGTGTGTGTGTGTGTGTGTGTGTGTGTTCACGCATAACACTAGCAATCTCCGAGAAATGGTTGGCTAACGCAGGAACACACACACACACACACACACATTTGTACTTGTGTATTCCACTGACTAATATTTATTCACTGAACACTGAATGTCTTACCGTAACCCTAAATTTCATCACTACAGAGTATTTTCCTCATTCTTCCATCCAGTAAAACACACACACACAAATCCCTAAGCTCCATTGACCCTGCAGTAATCAGGCCCAGGTCACCACCTCTACTGACCTTTGACCCACAACCTGGATAAATGGAATAGCACAGAATAGCATACAATAGCCTGGAATAGAATAGACGAGCATTGCATAGAAGATAATAAATTGTATTGGGCTCTATTCTGCCTTGGAACCTGTCATATTCTTATTTTGTCACAGTAAATAACACAAACAGATGTGTGAGAGAGAGAGAGAGAGAGAGAGAGAGAGAGAGAGAGAGAGAGAGAGAGAGAGAGAGAGAGAGAGAGAGAGAGAGAGAGGGGAACACTGTGTTTTTGTGTTTTGTGTATACAGCATACTCACGATGTACCACATACTGCTCCACTTGGCGTCGTTATAGAAGATGTTGTTCTGGGCCGGGCTGCTGTGGGCGGGGCTTGACAGGGAAAGGGGCGGGACCGGCTTGTAATCCCTCTTGATCCTCCTCTTCACCACCTGCTGCTGTATCCACTCCACCTGAAACAGACAAAAGAGAGATAGGAGATGGCAGAACCCGGGTGGGTGACTAGTAATACTACAGGGTGTATTTATTCCACCGGAAACACACTCATTGGAGATGATGGGTATATAGGCCATCATATAGATTCACTCCACTCAGACAGAAAGGCAATAGATAGTGCAAACAGTTAGCGGGGGGACAGTCAAACAGTCAAAGGATGTGTTCAAACATCAGGAAATAATGGGGGGTGGAAGGAAAACCTGGGATTTCCTCTATAAATAACAGGTGCTGCCCAAGGAAAATCAAATTCTTCAGTTATACCAGTGAGTGTATTTCCTCTCCTTCCCCTTGTGTGATGCACACACACACACACACACACACACTCATACAGATATAGACCATCACTGGAGAATGGATGTGGCTAATATACAGATCCACGCTTCCTAAACACAGACAAAACAGTAGACAGCAGCGGAAGAGAATTTCAGTCGTTTTGCTTTATGTAGGAGGAAACACTGCTTAAGAGAAATATGCATTTCTGCTTCCAAAGGTAAAACAAAAGTAAGAACTTCCAAAGGGAAACGTGCTTCGCCTTGAGGGTAATTTATGCCATATGGATGATCTGTAAATAACTGTAGCACTTTCTGCACATGGTTTCCCAATATAAAACGGTGTCAAAAGTATTTGAACAAATTGAGATTACACTGAATAAAAGAAGTCACTTTAAGTGAGCCGTGGAACCAAACATCCTTTTATCCCTCTAGCAAGTGTATCTCTCTGCATTTCAATGTAACCTCATGAGAATTCTGCTGTGAATGATATTTTCTTCTCTCCATCTGTCTGTCTGTGTCTCTCCCTGTCTGTCTCTCCGTTTCTCTGACATGCAAAACGGACAGACAGCACACACATGCATCGAAGACATAAATGTCTCTCAGGTAACATCAATCTCTCAAACGTTATGGACTCGCTTCAAGGCGCAAGGCATTCCTTGGCAGGAATCTCGCCCCACTTTCGGACGGAATTTTCCGATTTCAAAATCGACATAGTTGGATCTGAGCAAGGCGGCTGGACCCGCTCGCTCGGCCCTGGTCACCTCTTTGTTAAATCTCTGAAATCTTGTGTTTAGTCTAGCTAAAGTCCTAAAGCCTTCATCTGTCTAAAAAGAGAACATGAGAAGTTAACATGTAGCGGCAATGACGACAGCACAAAGCTGTAATGTGTGCATGTGCAGAAGGGAAGAACACACATACACAGAGGGAGTGTGTGTAATGCTGTATAATGAGTGAGTCTGAGATATACAAAGTTAGTCTGAAGTATATCTCTCTTGGGTGTTCTTCAAACTTTAGTATATGCATGGTTATGGGGTCGCGACACACAGCCTACATTAGGATCTTATTTATCTAGACACTTCAAGAAAGGAGGATGTTTGGAAGAGAGAAATATTCAGAAAAAAAAAGAAACGATTTTTGAAAAGTGCCCACACCTCCTGAAATGATCCTCATACTGTCTAACGTGTCCTAAAAGCGATTAGGTGTCTGTGTGATGTACAAACGAGGAAAACTCCAATCATAACGGCCAATCAATAGAATAATTCTCACATCGCCAGATTTTTCTATTTTGTTTTTTTGCTCGGTATGCCCACTCAATAGACCACTTCAGAAGTCTGAGCTTTTACTGAACAATGTTCGCCTGCAAAGACGAGGCATTTCTCCACATCAATACAGCTCCAACAGACAGAGAGGAGAGGAGGAGAGAGGGGGGAAAAAACTGAGAAGAGAATAGCTGACATAATGACTGCAGAGTGATTATCTGGTCTCATGCACTAAAACAATCTGCCAGCCTCTCCGGAGAGTTGGAGAGCGAGGCAACGAGACAAGATAAGACGAGAAAAGGAGAGGCGATAAAGAGCTGAAGAGGACGAGTCCCAGGAGAGTCAATAAAAAAAGACCAAGTAGGGAAGGGAGGGGAATGAAAACAAAGAGCAAGAGAGACAGAGAGACAGCAAGTGGGGGGAGCATAATTGATTTTATAAATTACACTGATTTAATAACTCAAGTATGTAGCCCATTATAGAGAGACTGAAGGGAGAAAAGGAAAGAGAAAAAAGATTTTATAGATTGCGTAAACGTAATGACTCAAGTGTGCAGACCTCCCTTTTTAAAAGAGACAAAGAAAGAGGGAAGAGCAAGAGCTGGGAGAGGAAAGAGAGAAAGACAAGTGACAAGCAGCAAAGAAGGGCAGAGAGAGAGAGAGAGAGAGAGAGACACGGAGAGAAATATACCCAGTGAGATATTTAGTTTTAGCCTGATGCTCCGCCGTCTGCTGAGGTCTCAGCTCATTTCACTGCGAGTTCTGTCAGGACCATCGGCTTCAAAGCAACCGTTTACACACGCCATTAGCCTCAAAACAACAGTGTCATCAGGATTTGTGGTTGCGTGTCTGTGCGAATCCACTAGTGTATCATTACAATTTGCATACATTAGCATAGCGTCAACCGCAATCTCTGATCAGCGGCGTAACTCTCAACTGCTCTTGTCCATAACTTTGTAATTCCAGGGAGGTCTAGTGATGAATGCGTCACAGCCTCTCATCTCCCCAACGCTGGTATTTCCCAGCCTCTCTGAACACCCTTAATTCCTCTACAGATTGACTAGACTGAGCATAGCGCAGCTTTACAGATGGCAAAAAACCAAATGATTTTGTCGAAAATTTGGTTCCAATTAGTGTGTAGTTTTCCTCAGATGTCTCTCTCGCAGCACCAGAATCCAAAGAATTTGAGAACGTTTTGCTTGGCTGGCAGGGTGGCATGAGCAGGGAGACCTGGGTTCAAACATCCACGTGTCGGCAGGCATCCGCCCTGCTGAAGTGTCCTTGAGCAAGACACCGAATCCCCACCGGCTCCACTTGGTGCTGCTCTGTAGCTGGCCCTGACCTCTGACCTCTCTTGCATTTCCGTACTTCTCATTCTCACAACTGCACTTGCTGATTAAGTGTATTTAGAAAAAAAGGGAGGGAAGCACTTCTAATCCAAACTAGTTGCTCAAAGAATCTGCAGGAGATGATGGAGTGTTGGTCCACCTTATGCAGTTTAGCCCAGAGGACGCTGGCTAGCTGTGCCTGAGCTGAACTTTCCTCAGCTTTCTAAGACCAGCAGTTCTCAACCTTTTTGGCTTGACCCTTTAAAGACCCTGTGAAATTGCATCTTTACCTCCTTGACTTGATGTATTTCCTGTTGAACCAGGATGTGGGATGAGGGATCATTCAAAAGTGTAAACCAATGGAATATGAGTCAGGGCTTTATTTGATTAGGCTGCACCAGTAGGCGTACATTTATATTTACACCTACTAGTGCAGCATGAGGTCACCATTAAAGATACTCTGGTTCTCTCCTGGGCCCATCCCAGGAGGTGTTGCAGTTTAAGAATGGCTATTATTTTCATATTTAGATCATGATATATAGACAATTGTGCCGTATATTGCAATTGTAATAGTCATTTTTTGGGCAGGCTGAGCAATAAGGCCAGATTTATTGTTCTAGCTGTGGCAAAAATGTTTCACCACAGCTCCATATAAAGGCAACAACGTATGGCTATACAACACATGCTCACGTCAGGTACCTGCTGCCTGAGAAAGACTGAATCCGCTGGAAACGCATTGCCTAAAGTGTACTGGTTTTGTACTGGCATATTTACCATTACGCAACCTCTTTCTATCTTTGCGACTGTCGGTTTGAATAAATACTTATCTTTTTGCATTAGAAGTAGTTCCCCACTCCTTATTTGTGTAGTATTTTACTTTCTTGGGAACCCCTTGGGATCCCTTGGGATTCCAGCCTGCTCTGTTATCCACACTGATTTTGTCACATTTGCCAATCTCTATCCAAACAAAAGACAATATTGCCCTTTACTCTTGCCTCAAACACTTGTACCCATGTATCATTGCCTTTGCCTCAGCGCCAATTCACTGGCAGGCTTTGAGGCATGACGATTGGATCTGCTCCATTCTTTTAACTCCAGATGGGATGAACAGAGGAATGATCTGCCAACACCTGTACCTCTCTGTCACCCTCCTTCTCCCCGCTCTCTCACTTTGACTCGCTCTCCTATCTGCCTCTCTCGCTTTTCTCATCTCTCTCGCTCTCACTCATCTGCTTCCCTCTCTCTCTCTCTGTACGTCAGGTCTTTCTCTCTCTCTGCGGATGCCCATTTCTCTCAGTGATTGCCTGTCTCCCTCTTTCACTCTCTTTCTCACTCCCACTCCAACCCCCTCCCTCTCTCTCTCCCTCTCTCTCTCTCTCTCTCTCCCTCTCTCCCTCTGTGTATAAGGGTTTGCAGGTGGCTCTTACTGGCTGGGTCAGTAACCAGGGGAAACTGGGGAAGAGTTCACTTCAATAGAACAAATGAGAACAAATTGATCCACTTTCACTGCCGTTTTGTTGACGCCGTTTAAATTGCGGTCAAAGAACTGAAAGCTGGTAGTTTAAAAAAGGTCAAAGGCTAGTGTAGCAGCACAGCCGTTAACAACCCTTGGACTGACACGGGAAGCCGGTTATTCTACTCTTAAGTGCAATTCAGAGTCTCAGTCCCGACACGTCACACAGTTACAGGACTTTTCACGGACGGTTTGAGCCCCGCGGTGCCACGCTGCCCGCTGTAGGCGCTCGACTCTGGGCTTCAACTCTGCAATAGTTCAACTATTAAACGCAAAGCGAAAACAGAATCAGGAGGCTACACTAGAATTTCACTCATGCGATCAGGCATCCTGGCTTTATGTCAGTCTGTAGCTTGGGCTGGGTGGGCATGTGAGAATTAACCTTAAGGCCCCCGACAGGTACGCAAGCTCCGTCTGCTTCGTCTCCTCGATATTAAGAGTCTCTTTGGTCTGCACACATCCAGACCAAATGAGAGCAATGTGGGTTTTTTTTACGTTTTGGCTCTGTATTCTTATTATCTGGGATGTGAAATGATACTATGAGCCATAATGGATAAATATTCAGCAGAGCTAGAACACCTTCACTGATTTAATGGTGCAAAAAGAATTCATACAGATTAAGATTATATTCAAAACTTGATGTGACTTCTACAAGCCTGCAACCCATATATAATCATAAAACACTGATATCTCGTTTTCTCTTCACAGCCATTTTGCATTTGGTGTATCCTTCTGAGAATTCAGCTGTGGGCTACACCTGGCTCTCAATTATCCTGGTGCAGCATGGAGCACATGGCTGGCTAAACGGCTACACATAAACAAGGGTTTCGCTAAGTAAAACCAGACTGGGAACATCGTGCTCCTGCGACAGAACTTAAGAAAGGCATGGAGAAGTTTAGCAGTCGTTCCTCCCTACTAATCTCTGCATGGACTTCAAACGGACATGTACAAAGCAGAAACAACTGCCGAGTACTGTAATTCTTGTTTACAGCTAAACTGTTGATCTGGAATTGCAGAAAATACCTTTGAATTAAAGCAGACCGACTATACTTCAACTCATTTCACGCCAAAAACTAATAATAGTGCAGAGCCACAACAAAAAAAAAAGTCTGTTGCTGTCCAAACTGTGTTGGAGCTCCCTGTCTTCATGACTCATGGGCAGACGTCAGCATAGTTGTGCAGGGTTATGGCTCATGCTCAAAACTTCAAGATGATTAATTTATTCAATTAAAACCACAATCTGGAGGTTAGTGCTGCCAATGGTACTAAGATCGCCTCACTAATGGGTTTATTTATGTTCACTTCATTGGCTTCATGGCATTTTTTTTTACTTTGTCACTCTTAAATTGATTGACTGAGCTCATGATATAAGGAATGGTGTAATGTAATGTTTAACTTCGACTCAGTTTCAAGAAAAAGGCACCAGTTGGAAAAGTGCAGCTATCAAGATAAGGTCACAAACTGTTCCCGGGCCAATGGCCTTAGGCGAGTCGTTCACCAGCACCAGCCAGGAAAAATGAGCGGTCTTTGACCTGGGTGGCAAGTGACACGCCAGTTAGCCGGGTGCCATAAAGTGGTAATCAGTGCTGTGCTGCATCACCATGGAAACATGCGTGCCAATGAGTACTGTGGATGGCAGGGTGCGCCTTTCATGGCACCGCTACACCCATCTGACTCACTCACACACAAACACACACAGCTGTCATTATTACAAAACCCGATTGCAAAACATCATTAGCTGCATGCCAGACTGCGCCGGTGCCAAACTAGCCATCATGTTGATCCCAAACCCACAAGGAGAAACGACAGGTCCGCAGATTACGCTGTTAGCATAGCGGGTTGGGGGAAAACACTGACAGCAAGGGCCCTCTGCTCTCAGCTCCTCTCCACCCTTCCTTTATTTGGTTTCTCTAATCCATCCTCCCCTCTTCCCTTCTCCCTTCAGCGTCTCTCCACTCCCCTTCTGGTGTAACAGCTCCTCTCGTCTGCTCCCCTCTCTCCTTTAACCTCTCCTCTCCCATCTTGCCTTCTCAAAACCGCTCAGCCAGCTGGCATCAGGACACAAACCTACTTCTACTGTGGAACACTGTCAGGCCTGAAAGAGAGACTGAGAGAGAGACAGAGAAAGAGAAAGAGAGAGAGAGAGAAAAGGGGGAGGGAAGGATGCAAGAAAGCAGAAAGCAACAGTGAGAGAAGGAGGCAGGAGAAAGAGAGAGAGAATAGTGTTGACAGGTAAGGACAGCAGATGGACAGAATAAGCTGCGCAAACCGCAAAAAAGTACTGAAGAGAAGGAAAGAAAAGAAACGGAGAGAGAGACAGAGGACAGTGAGAAACACTAGATAGAGGAGGGTTGACGGCAGGCACTGTCTTATCTGTACTTTCTCCTTTTGCTTCCTCTCTTCCTGTTCTTTCTCTCCTTCCTCTTACATTATTTCCTCCTACAATCATTATGAACTAATGACCCCTTATCTATAAAACTGACGCATCATCATCGCTCAGCAGTCAGCATGAATTCATGTGCATGCACAGATACAAATGTACATATACACACTTGAATCCACTCCACAACACACACACACAGATTCCTTAGCAGGCACAGACACACTAACACAGATGTAGGCTCATTTGGATTCCACTGCGTGTACACACACACACACACACACACACACACACACACACAAGGCCGCTGCTATTGGATGAAAACGTTACATCTCCAAAAAGTCAATTTTTCAAGACTGACAAAAACCTTTATTTTCAGTTTGATGGTAATAGTTTTTGGGGGTTTCAATTGATTCTCAGAGGCATATGGGTCATCAAACCGACTCAGAACATCCGCAGGCAGGCAAGCTTCAATTCAAGTATAAATATGACAAAAACAAATATACCGGGAGACATGAGCATTTCACGTAACAGGAACGAGACATTCCTGAAAACTCTGTCTTTTACCTCGGAACCCATCTGAACCCATCCACTTTTCAGCGCTCCCCACACTCAGGCGCACAGTAAAAAACGAAACAAGACATTAGTCAAGACAGGGCTTGTCAAACCGTCTCCACCACCGGCCCCTGTGGAAGATGCCCCGCGTTTCATTTTTGCAACTCCTTCGGCTGTTGATCATGACACACCAAAATAATGGAATGAATTCCCCAAAACGGAAGGGGGCCAGGCTTCAACAGCCGGTCGTACACAGTGGTCAATTTGTTCCGGGGAGATAGAAGGCGGGTAGTTTTCCGCTTATCCCCAGATTGAACCGAAGATCTAAGTATTCGGTTGGTGCTGACAAGGGGAGCGAGTGCTATCCCTTCTTCACTTTGCACCTCACTGCAGTAATGTGCATATTTCATTCTGTTTCCGTTATGTCAGTCTGTGCATTTTGATCAGCGTCTCGCCGGGCCCTGTGCCCCGTGTATCAGCCCTGTGTGCACCATCAAAACGAACCCGGTCACCAGGCAGTGTGGTGTGAGGTTCTGGCTTCATCAATAATGCAGCCGGGGTTTGATGACCTGGTACGGCGATGTGAGGTGCGTCGATGGAGCAGAGAGGAACGGTTTACTTTAGGTCAAACTAAAGCTAGGCAATATGGCCTAAAATGTTATCATGATACATTTTGTCATCATCAGTCAACAGCAATAATTATCACAATATACATCATTATTACCAATATATTTTAGAAGACTGCTTGCGACTGCAGGGTGCGTGCACAATCAGGTGTCTTACAGAACAAAGCATTATCAGTGAGGAAGAAATAGCAGATATTGGAGGTAAATATTGGACTTTTGGACCCATAGTGCAATCGTTTGGCTACAAAACACTTGGATTGTGCTTCACGAGCTGGTTGGAGAAATTTGATGGTCATTTTATGCTTTTTTGGGGGGCTGTAAAGAGATGGCCCCGGAGGCTGAGATGCAACTTCGGCGCTAACTCACTGTGTGTCTGGTGGTCCTACGAACGTCACTGGAGTTTCGACTGACATAGGGGCAGGTAGATAATGACTTAATCTTCATTTTGGGGTGAACTATTCCTTTAAGCATTGTGGCTGCGGGGATGTTTCTTTCTTTGCTGTCGCTTGAACTTCAATTGTCCATCTTCGTCACTAGCAACTACTGTGGTGGTTGTGTACCTCTTTTAACGGTGCAACCTACCTTGTGTGATAATTAGCTTTATTCTAACCTCACAATGGACTCACTCAAACTTTTAGCACACTTTTTTCTATTTATATCAAGGAAAATTATATTTAGATAAATACTGTTAATGTTTTATCACCTACCCCTTTGATAAACACTGTAAAAGCTAACGTTGTTGGGTCTGAGAAGAAAAGGCTGGCAGAAAAGGCTCATTTATCACTATTTATCCATCAGAGCTGTGTTCAGGATGATGCAAAATGGCAGGGAAACAAGGCTCTCCAGTAAAAATGAATGAGTGCTGGGAGTAACAGGTCCACACCAGCTTGCTGAGTGTTGGCATTTTTGATAGATGTGATGCAACATGCAATGTAACAGTTTCTATCCCCATAAATTTGTGTCCCTGCAACAGCCCACTTGTGTGCAGATGCCCACACAAGCAATGTGGGTTGGAGAACAAGACAGAAGAGTCAACGAGTCTGAGCGTAAAAGTGTATTCCAAGCATCGTCCAGTCCCGCATGCCGTATACAGCGGGGAATTTGTTGTAATCTTCGGGATTGCACTACAACTTTTAGAACAAGTAATGAATTTAATTTGGTTACCGACATCTAATAAGTCATCACATTGAACAAATAATAATTTCTTAGCAGTAATCAGTAATTGCTCCATTTGTCGACAGAAATTTAGTTCATGTAAGCGGGCTTGAAAGTTTTGGGACTTAGCTTAGGGTTTAGTGAATTGACCCCCCAGGCTCAATTATTATTGCCATTACTAAACAAATAATGAATTTACTTCGGAAATTGGAAATGGCATTATTAAACAAATGTACAATTATTAATCAAATGACTATATATAGTGAATAAATATGCGGTCGCTGTCAAAAAAGTGGTCTAAGGAAAATACTTGTGTCCAAAACACCGGTCTGCAAGACAAGAAGTCTACCAACGAGCCCCATCGACATGTTGGAGAAATTCGGCAAGTTGCCTTGGCAACCACCTGGGGTCTCATTTAAGCTGCATTCATATGTGTTGATGCACAAAAAACACGCCTGCAGTGGCCCATTTTGGGTCCCAACCTATAATTTAAGAAATGGTACAATAGGCTTACCTTGGGCTCCATGGAGATGAAACTATGGCGACCGCGGCTGGACAAAGTGGACCTCTTGATGGTCCGACTGTGGAAGAAGTGGTAGTGGTCTCTCAGATCCCCGATCTGCAACACACACACACACACACACACACACACACACACACAGACTTACATTGTTATACATGTGAGAACACTGCATTTAGTCACAGTCATTCCCTAACCCATTACACTGTCAGTATAACCTTACAGTAACTTCAAGTCTAACCGTAAAAGTAATGGCTTTTTCCAAACAAGTTCCCCGAAAATGGTCATCACGAGTGGCCACTTCTCTGAGATTTATAATCTTGTTTGCATTCCGCAGTGAAACCAGATACCAAACACACACACACACACGTTATTACAGTTCATTACAGATTCATTAATGGACAGTTATTGGAAGATGCTCTCATCCCGAAAGACTTAAGTAAGGACAGGAGTGACTGTCTTCAAAAAAACAGACGAAAAAAACATGTGAATAGGGAGGCTGAAGGTAGGAAAGTGACATGGTTTTCTTTTTTTTGAGAGAGAGATTTGTTGTAGGTAAGTTGATAAAGTTTAGTTGGGCTCTTACAAGAACGCCAGGCGAACAGACAAAAAGAGATGGACTGAAAGAGGCAGACAGACAGACAGGCAGACAGGCAGACAGACCGATAAACAGACAATGACACAAAACAACAGAAAGGGCAGGCAGAGTGAAAAATCAGACAAATGTACAGACACACACACACACAGACAAACAAAGACTTTGAGTGGCGGGGAGATGAAGAGGAGAGAGAGGATACGCAGGCAGACAGTGACAGACAGCCAGCAAGCTGTTGGACGGTGATTACTTTAAATAATTGATAAAGACCATACAATCCCTCAGATGATCAAACTGTCATGGCTGCCAAGGGTCCTGTGGCGCGTCACTGATCCATGGCTGAGCTCCACCACCACAGGCCCCGTTAGATCAGCTTTCAGCTCAACGTTCACCCACGTACGCAAACACACACACACACACACACACGCACACAAACACACACACACACATTCTCTAACTTACTAATATAAAAGGAGAGCCAACCAGTGCCAGCCGGCCTAGCTGGATCACCTTTCAGCACACGCAAATCATTGGTTTAACACGCAGCCCACACCAGAGGAGGCTGGGTAATCTGGTTATAAGGCGCTCTACATATTGCGTGTGCGCTTCCGTGATAGGCGGCTGCCACCCTGGATGTTTGTCATAGCGTTAAACAAGTCGGTCCCTAACACACTGTGCTTCCACTGTGTCCTCAGTCTAATAAAACATCTGCACTGCCAGTCTCAGGACGCTCTGCCCTCTGGGCGGGGGTCTGGAAATACGTGGCGGCTGGCAAAGCTTTAGACAGTATTAAAAAAAAAAGCAAACTCCAGTCTGCACTCTCTCTCTGTTGAAGAGACATGGAGGAGAAGTGGCGCAACAGTCTCGGAATTCAAAAAAATTTAATCATCCACTTATTACAGTGTGACATTTTCACGTTCACAACCTTTGTCCGATGGTCTACTCGAGGTACAAAGACCCGAAACACTGGTTTTATTACCTCTTCAAGTTGTCCTGCGTCTCCCATTCAATGTGCAGCTCAACCCACTTTCATTCTAGCCAACTCATTCTAAACTCTAGCCTACTGACATGTGGTGACAACACTGGGTCAGAGGGACATGCAGGGGTCACCGAATTACAGTCCACAGCACTTCCCTCCCATGAATCACACTCAGCACAATCTTTGATTGCGTTACAGGGTTACTTGGGGTTATTATGTTGTAACCAGTTTGTGAGGTGCAACCGCTTGCACTTTAGTGACGCATAATGATGTCATGCATCTCCAACACTTTTTCACTGCCAGCAAGTACTAAACTTCAACTTCACCTGCACCTGATACAAACCACAGATCCAACCCGACTCAGAAATGCAATCAGGAAAAGCAGAAGAGGACATTTTTTTCTATGGAAATTCTGAAAAAAAAACTGAAATAAATAGCACTATTGATTATTTTTACTAATCATTATAGACTGTGATGATTAGTTTGGATAAAAATGACTGAGGTACAGTTGTGTTTTCTTCATAAGAGAGATATTTGTGAAAAAAGAAAACCGGTACCGGTATCTCTTAATATTGGATTTTAGTATTGGGGAAATTCTCCAATATACAATACCCTATTTGTCCAATAACTGATGTAGCATCAGTATATCTCTTATTGATAATGTCATAACTTAAAGTGACAATGAAACTGCATATTGAGAGCATCTTGCTTCCTTAATGTGATGTATTTCCTGTTGAAACAGGATGTTGGGGCGGGGCTTAACGCAGGGAGGGATCATTCAAAAGTGTGAACCAATGGGGTATCAGTTAGGAAGAGAAACGCAGTTTGATTTGATGGGAGCGGCGGAGGGGCGGGACTGTTCAAAAATATGTGATGGTTTTATTGGTTGGAATTTGTATGTATGCCTCCTGGTACACTATGACGTCATTACTAAAGATTTTCTGTTTTCCGGGAAGTAAAAGTAATGAGATTTTTTATATAGAAACACAATAAAATAACATTTTTGTAATTTTTTGGGCATAAATTGACAAATAGGTGCATGGTATGATAGTTAGAAGTTATTTTTCATTTGAGTGTGACTTTAAACATGTTGCTGTCCGCCTCTGTCCTGAGATCCTTTCTACAGCACAGAGTCTTCTCCCATCTCTCCAAAAAACACCAGTCTGAACAGATATCCACGTCTGCGGCCTTGTCAGCTGATTTAGACTCAATTTGGGCCAGTGTCTTAGTCTGGGAAGGGGGCTCCATGGTTAAGAGGATTACCCAGAATTCCCGAACGAGGTGCTCTCTCACTCCATGCCAACTCTTTTCATCCATCCATCCATCCATCCTCCCTTCCTTCCTTCGCTCTCTCCTCCTTCCTCCGTCCATCTCCCAGTGTGTGGTTATCTTTGTCTCTTCTCCTCTTTCCACCCCTGTCAACTAGACTATATTGTCCCTCTGTCACACGTTCTCCCGACCCATCCCCCTCTTTCTCTCCTCGCCGCTTTGCTTCCCTTCACCCTTTAAAACCTCTTCTCATTTAGCAGCCACATATTCCCCAAATCATTTACAGTGACGCGGGGACGGAGTGCACCCCACATTTTTGAAGGGGCACAAATTCACACATTCCTAGAAATGTTGCCATTTTTCGCCATTCACCTATTTATCATCTAGTTACAGTCACTTATTACTGATTACTGAAACACAGAGAAAGAGAGTATCTGCATAAGTGGTACATATGTACTGAATGAACTGAATACTTTTTATACTACATTTCCATTATTTAAATTGTATACGTTCATGTCAATTTTGTTTTCACTTTGATGGTATTATCACTTTGTATAGATATGAGACTATAAATGCCAAATAACTGCATTTTAGAATAACTTTAACAGCATAACTCAAGTGTGAAAAAAGTGAAGGGGGTTGAACATTTTCACGGCACTAAACATAAAAACAGTTACATCTACCCTGAAAAGAAACACATGAAGCTTCATTGCATCACAGGGAATTTCTACAATATTAGCTTTCGCAGGTTTCACAACCAATAAAACTCACATTTCCATTTGTTCTGTTGCCACTAAATATTTGGCGACTACACTCTACTTGCTTCCCAAAACACTACATCTTACATTTGTTAATCCTCATTACGATATAATCTCTCTGATCTTTGCCTCTTGCCTCACACTGATGAGTCACTGCAGTAGCATCAAGTTGTCTAGAATAGTCAAATGGAGGATACAAAGTTGACTGGGCGAGACGCCAATGGCTTCAAGCTGGTATAAACTGCAAAGGATGTTACAAGTGTATTTTTACTTCAAATAAACTTGTTAGGACTGTTCATGAGGACTGATGAGTAGCTTTTCTTTTAATCGATGCATTTTGTTTTATATCAGAATTGGACTGCTTGTGATACTTGATTCAAACTGCCAAACCACAGCAAGCGGTAACTAATCTACCTGTAAGTGTGAATCTTATATCCTTGTTATTTCACTTAGCGGTATGTATCCATTTATTTGTGTTTTTAATTTACGAGCACCTGTGTAGGTACAGTCTGTAATTTCCCACTTAATAACATTCTCAGTGCCTGTGCGAATGGCGACTGAAGGCCATAATAGTCGATTTAAGAGGGGTGGGGGGGGTGGGGGGTGATGATGGTGGGGGAGGTCAAAGTTCACATTAGGAGACCAGAGTGTGCTGTTATCGCTCCCACGGGAGCGTCTTTCAGCTGACCCCAAAACCAGGAAGTGAAGTAAACCTCTTGTCTATGAGGTGTCAAAGTCCAATGAACGCTCCATATTGAGATGGAAATGAGGGCGAAGGGCGGGGGTTGGGGGCAACGCCGCGCTCCACAGGGGAATTCCTATGGGGGTTGGTATGGGGGGAGGAGGAGGGGTGGGGGGGGGGGTAAACTGCACTACACATTAGTTCCCGTAAAAGAGAGGGGATAAACGGGGCCATTAAGGCCTACTCTCTGGGGAGTATAGTGGGTGGGCGGGCTGGATGAGGCGCGAGGGGGAGGGGGGAGAGAGAGGGGGGGGGGGGGTTCAATAGCTGTTGACTAGGCTACCCCACAACAACCTGTCAGAATGCCCCCCTCCGCTCCACGCTGCCTTCATGTTGAGTGCTGGCAAGTGCGGGCTTGAACTAGCCACCTATCTCGGTCAGCGTACTCCGGAGTGTGTGTGGGGTCCGGGGCTGCGCGGCGGCTTTCTTTTGTCCACAAAGGGCAGAAGGATTTCTCTTTAAACTTTTTCCAACAACACTGCTGAGTGAGTAGCCTACAGCCCTGCTCCTGAACTTGCACAGGCCTCTGTTGATAAATAAAATGACATGATTTCAAGAGAGCCATACAAGTCTCACGCCAGTGTTTTCCATAAATACATATATATTTTTTACAGCAGTGGTGGTTGGGATTAATTTTAGGCTTGGCTAAGGATCGGTTCCTGCTTCTGGCCTCAGTGTCAGATCAAGCTCTTCGACTGTTCTTTGTAGATATGCATATGCTTGATGATTTAAGCACCAATTGTAAAATATTGGCCCAATTTTATTTGTTGGTGAAAAGCAATGCGCTTGTTTTATTTAACATTTTCTTTATCAGTGGTAGCAGTTTTCTGGCTGTGGCGCCCCATCACTGCTGAATGAAAACAGGAGAAACAAAGCCTCACCCTATCTCTCTGTTAAATAGACATAGGAGAAAAAATGAGCATCAACCAAACAGCAGAACTAATCCTATACATGCAGGCTGAACTCCAGTGTTGTTTTGCAGCAGCTGACACTGCGGGCCTCGCTGTGGATGGAGGTGAGATGAAATCAAAAGGAGAATACTGTGGCAGCTTGGCACAGGGATTCAGTGTGAAATACTCAAGTCTCTGTCTCTCCCTCCCTGTAATGTTATAAGCATATTGCCAGATTATTCACTTTAAAAGTCAATGATGCCAAGCAAAGCAGGGCCATAACAGTCAGGGGGCGCAGGATAAAGGCCCCCCCCCCCGCCCCCCCAAAACTGCAATAACGAAGTGTTTCATTATGGCAAAAACACACTGGAGTGTTAAAAAGAGACAAGTGGGCTCCATAAGAGACTGTTTGACTGCAGACCTTTTGTTGTCAATTCCCCTAAACAAAATAGTGTGTGGCAAAAGGACCAAGAACAGGAGACTGTTTGGCTGTGAGACTTTGATAGTGAACTCCCTCTGGATCTCAAACTGGACATGAGCTGTGGAAACACAGAGGAGGCACCTGTTGTGCCATCGGCCTACTCTTGGTCTTCTGTCTTTGTTCACTGCAGACTATGTGTGTGTGTCTGAGTGTGTGTGTATCATTCATAGAGAAGGTATATGCCTCAGGCTTGGAGGGAGGCTCCGACCTTGAACCCCATATCGCCAGACTGTCTTTGGTAACCAAAAACAGATAAAAACGCCTGCCCTTGGTTTGTTTTTATGTGTTGGCACAAACAAGAAAACAAAAACTTGTGATGGAGCCACAGACAACCTACCTGTCCCATGTTCCTATAGCCATATTTTTCCGCTATCCGGTCGGCCAGATCGGGTCCCCCGGCTATCCTGACCGCCCAGTGGTTGGTGTAAATCCGAGCTTTGCACGGCGGGGACGCAAAGCCGAGACAGAGCACCAGGACGCACAGCAAGCCTCTTCTCCAAGCGGCGTTGCGGACCATCTTCCCCCCACTTTTAACCCGACTCTTCTCCTCCTCCTCCTCCTCGGCACGACCAGGCAAACAACCAAACTTCTCTTCTCGCCGAGCAAGACTCTCATAGAAACCCAACTGTCCGGGAAAAAAACACAGAGAGAGAGGGAGAGAGAGAGAGAGAGAGAGAAGGGGGGGAAGGAACGGAGCGCCGGATAGGAGAGGAAAAAAATATACCTTATCCTCAAGCCTCTGCTTTCCACATGGGAGAGAGTTGGAAGTTTGCGTTGTGTGCTCGCTCTCTCTCTCTCTCTCTCTCTCTCTCTCTCTCTCCCTCTCTCTCTCTCTTTTTCCACGGAGGAGGAGGAAGTGTGTGTGTGTGAGTGTGTGTGCGCGCGCGCGCGTGTTTGTGTGTGTGTGTCTGTGAGGAGCTCAAAGCTGATTTCTCTTCTCCCCCGAACAACTCGGATGTTGGTCGTTCAGCTCATCGGGCTTTCATGTGGCGAAATGGCTACAGCGCCTCCCCCCAAATAACTAGCTGACACTCCGGAGAGTAGAAACAACTAAAGCCGCGGGGTTTCCCTGCCGAGCTCCGCTGGGTCTTAAAGACACCCGGCTTGGATCACCATGAAGGAGGCTCCGGCAAGTGTGAGGCTCAAACGGAGGGTCCCGGAACCAGCTGGGGTCCCGTCAGGGGAGTCCTCCAGCAAAATGAAGAATCGTTGATCTAGAAATTAGCCCAGTTAGAGAGTGTTCAACTTTCTGTGGATAGTCCAGTGTGAATACTCAGCTAACTAATGAGGTGACAGAAGTAGATGTTCTGCAAAGTGTCACTTGCCTATATGGTGCATCTCTACCAGAGTTGGGGTCAATTAATGAATAAACTCATCAATTTTAATTAAAATGGGGGATTGGAATCGGAATTTGAAAAAAAAAAAAAAAACCTACAGGGAACTGAATTAGAATTGAATTGGAATTTCAGTAAGTTGAATTTAATTCAATAAAATTTTGTGAAATTCTATGTTTTTGTGTTTTTTCTTACCACATATCCGAGATTACAGGTAGTGTTATGTATTATCAATACTGAATATCATAAAATGTTCCCTTCAGGTGGTATTTGATGCATACCATGTAATTGTAATACATACATTATGATTGGATGTATTTGATTTGTTTAACTGTCTTTTATTTGATTCATAATGTTTGATTTATAATGTTTAGCAAGTCAAGACAAACTCTCTTAGATGTGGAATTTCATGGAATTTCACGGAATTCAATTCTATTCCAATTCCAATTCAATTCACATTCTGTTTCCTTGGAGCTGAGTGACATTCCAATTCCAACTCCAGGAATTGAACTGGAATTTACCATGCATTCTAAATTCAGTTCATGAATGGCACCAACCCTGATCTCTATAGCCCCCTTTCCACTGAAGGCCAAAAGCCCAAGAACTTTGGCCCAGGAACTCTAGCCTGGAACTTAAGCACTGGGCTAAACTTGTTAAAGTGTTTCCACTGACCAACCTGGTCCCTGCGTAACCATGACAACTAACTTACACAACTGCTTGTCATCAAACATGGCAGACAATGCTGCTGTCAAATGTACCATATAATCGTTAACATTAGTTTTAATTACTTTGTGGGAAGTTTTAAAAAAGAAGAAGGTTGCAGGATGAGGCTAACATCATTCACATTAAAAAAAACAAAGTGTCATTGCTGGGCAGTGATTTAAACGCCTACTGAAGGCATTAAAGTAAAAAAAAACTGCCTTGCCTGCGTAAGCAAAGGCAATTTTTTTCCCTTTAACATTAGTCCTTTACTACTGTGTGTGTCAAACTTGGAAAGCGAGTGATAGTAATTGGGATATTTTCTAGACAGCTAAATAAGACCAATGTTGGTTTTAATATACGGTATCAGGCTAAAAAGTTGTTTCCAACCCATAACAGTCTTATTTTTCTGTGTAGCAAGATGGGGTTTTTTTGGGTTTTTTTTTTTTTGGGGGGGGGGGGGGGGTCTAAGATAGCAGCTGAAAGTAATGTAGATTTAAGAATTAACATATCTAGTTTCGAACAGGTAGATGCTCATTAATGTAGGAATGGCTGCACTCAGTTACAGATGTTACTAAGCAACACCCCCTATTTGAAAAAATATAGAATGTGATGATGTATAAGAATCAGGGCTAACAGCTTTGGCCCTGAGGATTTGGAAGGCCCAAGTAGTGGGGCTTGAGTTCCTGGACTAGCCCTGTTTTGGCCTAGGCCAACCCAGTGGAAAGGGGTCAGGAACTCTGGAACTAAGTTCAAGCACCAGGTTTGGCCCTCAGTGGAAAGGGGGCTTATGTAACCCTAACCCTGACCTTAGCCTAACCCTAACCCTAACCTCTGACCCTGACCCTATTTCTTAACCCCATTTAACCCCAACCCAGACACTGAATATCTATAGACTGCTTTTCACAGTATTGTGAGTATCAGTTGAAACTCAGTAGGACTTTTTAGTGACACATTATAGTCACGTATAAGTGTAGAGTATCGGCATCAGACTATCCAAATAAAGTGTGACCAACTCTTATAATCACAGGTTTCGCTTTCATCACTGTTATCTCCCCATGTAAAGCGTAGACACTTCAATTCTAAAATCAACAGCAACCGAAAAAAGATGGGGTTCCCTGGGACAAAATCTTATGAATTGGTGGTCTGGTCTAACGTTTGTCTATTTTGGGGTCCATGGCTTGAAAACGACTATGGATGAAAAAATCCCTGCATCAATTTGCCACAAAAAACTAAGAAACCCAGTTACATCGTCTACATTTCTGGGGACAAAGTGCAGCAATGACTGCTGACTGACAAGATATTATTTGGTGAATATGATCAGTTATAAGATGTAGGTCACCAAGCGCACACTGCTTAGAGAGAAAACTGGTCCTGATTTTTTTTTAGATGTGTCTTCCAAATAGATTCATGCAATTAGCTATTTTTGCTTGGTCTTAGCTCTCCAGAAAACTTAACGCAACAAAGTGACTCTTTACCCAATTGATGCCCTGAGTACCCCCTGATACACACTGGACCCTCTGCAGGCCCTACTGACATCTCTCTCTCTCTCCCTCTCTCTCTCTCTCTCTCATGACTGCTCATGAAAACCAAAGCAGTATATGTATTGGCAAAGCAGTATAAAAATGTGTTTAAATTTAAAAGAGAAGCAAACAACAAACCACAGTTTATACATTAAACATATTGAGATGAATATTTGGTTTGAAAACATGTATCATATCATAGTAGACCTACACTCTCAAAAAGGTTGTGTCATTTTCAACACATCCATATGTCCAGTTTGGAACAATTTGTGTTACTTTTCAATATACGATTTGGTAATAATATAGGCTATATGACAATGGTGTCATATAGCCAACGTGTGTAGTCCCAATCTAGACTCACAGATGTGTTCAAAATGACAGCTCCTTTCTAAAAACTGGGCAGTACTGATTCTCTCTCTCTCTCTCTCTCTCTCTCTCTCTCCCTCCCACTGTGTGTGTCTGTGTGTGTGTGTGTGTGTGTGTGTGTGTGTGTGTGTAAATCAATAAATCAAGGCTCTTATTCTATAGCCTACAGAAGAGCTTATATTTTCAGTGCTTTGGAATGGACAGTCGTGCTGCTTTCTAACTTTTCTATACATCAACAGTTGTACTAATCTGTAGTGAGTGACTGACTACAGACATATTTGTGTCATATTTTGACATGTTGATACAAAGTAGTGCACAGGGATGGCAGTGGTGTTTTTTTTGCCCTGTTATTTCCACCAAGGCCTTCAGCTGACAAGGGGATGCATTACATTTTGGATACTTACCCCCAACCCCCCACACACACCCCTTCATGCGCCTCGACATCAGGTCTTGAATGCAAGCCTTGTCAGTCTCTGGGCTATATTTATATAGGCAGAGCGATGTAAAACGTTGGGTAAACTATGACCTCCACCTGTGGACATCATAAGGAAAACAACCACAAAAATATAAACAAAATCAAATACATATTCAGAAAAGCATGAATATATGCGTTTTCCCCCTTTAAAAGACCCAATCCTCATTCAACTTTCAGCAGTTGGATGCTACTTACACTTTGAAATTATGATTTATGGGTAACAATATGGGTTAACTCTAACAAAAATGTGGGTAAACGTGTTTAGGTGGACATGAGCTAAGCCTATATGTGTTTTTTTTAAATGATGAACCACCCTCACTGCTAACCTTACTGTACTATACCTTGGACTGCAGCCCACCTCTTCAAACTGGCTCACTACCACTATTTCCCATTAATCAATAAAGCTCCGCGTGGCTTGCCCCGCATCCCAGCACCGGTCACACTAGACTAAACGCTGTCATTATGGAATGCGCCCGGTATTATTTGCGGTTGAGCCTTTCATTCACGGCTTTTGTTGATTGATGGGTTTTTGTTTTCTGGCAGTTTCCCGGAGTAACACGGTGCATGTGGATGTGTATGCCGCACAGCGAAAACCCTGTTCTGCATGGGACACAAGCGCGAATCAGCATAATTGCACTAATTGCGGCCAATTTCTCGGTGAATGGACCCCGCTGTCAAATCTCACAACAAGCGGGGGGACAAGAACATCTCACGGTCCCCCAGAAGGAGATGAAAGGGGGTAAAAAAAAAAAAAAACACAAAAAAAAACCAACACAAAACAAAAAAAACACCCAGTGACCGTCCTGCATTCAGCGGGATGGACGGGCTTGTAATTTAAAGACTTTGGGGGAAAAGGGGGGGGGGGGGGGGGGTGCAACACAGGAGAAATTGATTTGAGTGCCCAAATCAAGCACCCAGGTCACGAGCCTGCACGGAGCACCAGGAGGGCCCCCCGCTCCATTCAGCGTGAAATGTCGCGATATCCCGCGTGACCGCCTCGCAGCTCCCCCGAGTTTCTCCAGTGAACCGAGTGAACCCCAACAAAACGTCTTTGTCAACATCTGAGAGCGGAGCGGTCGCGAGTGTCAACAAACACTCGGACATTCCTGCGTACATTCCTGCCCCTCTTCAATGAAATAATAGGGCGCATCGTGTGTTTAGGCCAAGCACAAGTTGGGGAAAACTCAACACAAACCTCCATGATACAGGACAATGGAAAGTCCCATCATCATACACCAAGGAGACGGCTAATTTGTTCATTCAACACCAAGGAACAAACGTAGAGTCCTCGCGCGCAAAAAAAAAACAAAACTCTATTGTTTATTTTTGGTGCGTCGGCTAATATGGACAATCTTGAAATAAAGATAGCTCGCACTCTGTTTCTTCTTATTTTATTTTTCTTTCTCTTTTGGCACGGACGTTTCGGCTGTTTTTATAATGACATCAGCATGAGTCATTGCCATAAGTGATTGCTTCAATCACATGTTATTACAACCAACATTATCAGTGTCACAATGTCGATGCTTTATTTACAAATTATTTTTATAGAAAACAAGTCAACTCAAACTCCTCATTTAAAACAATACCAATAAGACCAAGCCATGCTACCCCCAACTCATCTTTTCCATCGCTTAAAGAAGAAATTCCCGTATGATTTTCTTGTAGCATCGTCAGGAGAATGATCAATTTGTGCTCCTCTTGTGTTTTTCTAAGCATGCGAGCTGTCTGCCATTCGCTGCTGCTTGCTGTCTTTGCCCTTTCCTCCACTCCTCTCAATCTATCCATCCATCCACCGTACTTTCCTTGGCCTGCTGGCCTCCTTAAGGCGTAGTTATGTCATCTTCACCTTAACTGTCTCCTTACTCCTTTCTCCCTCCATCTCTAATCATCCCAGCCATTCCCTCTCTTAAATTTCTCCTCCTTCCCCTTTTACGTTCATTTCATTTCCTTTCCTTTCCCTATCTGCTTTCGTTCTTTTTCTCTGACACTGCGATGTCTGCATCCCTTCGTTCTTCCTCGTTTTACCTATATGTTCTGTTTTTCTTTTTCCTTTGACCTGCTTTGTATCTCTTCTTCCCTCTCCCTTGCGTTCCTGCACCTTTCTGTTCCCTCGTTCGTTTCCTTGGGCCCGGCCCTCCCTCCATCCCTCCTTTCTCCCCCCCATGACTCTCTCTGGGTGGGCTTCCAGGGAGCCAGGTTTGACCTTTCAACTTCACTTTGACCCTTGACCTTGTTGCTGTAGGCTCCTGCACTTTGGCCACAATAGCACCTGCCACTCACCGACTCTCCCTCCACTCTGCCACCCCCCCATCCCATTCTCTCTCTTCTTCTCTCCCCCTCTCCTTTCTCAGCCACATACCATTCATTCAGAGTAGAGAGAGATGTGATGTATGGGAGAGGTGAGAGAGAGAGAGAGAGAGAGAGAGAGAGAGAGAGAGAGAGAAAGATAGATGTCTAACTTACAGAGTAATATGGTTACTAATTTGTACCCAGAGTATTCATGGGAGTCAATTTGGAGGCACTTATTTATTCATTGCTTATTTATTTGGGTTATCACTTGGGTCAATAACATGAAACACACACACACACACACACACACACCACACACACACACACGCACGCACGCACACACACTAAAGTCAAAAGAAACACTCTGAAGTCAAATAATGTGGAAAAAAATGTGTGTCTGGGACGGCTTGGCATTTCACACAGACACACACTTCATCTACACACTCATCCATACACTTGTTTACGTGTTTTCTTTCAATTTATGTTTTCATTACCTGCGTTTACTGGATTTATTACATTTTCTCGTGACCCGAAAGTGACTCGCAACCTGCACACCTGTCAATGTGCAGGTTAATTTAGCCTGTTTTATAGGGTAATAACCTAGTAAAGTGGACACTGTTTTATTATCCCGGACCTAATGTTGCATACATTTGGAAAAGCTTTGGCAACATTACAGGCTTTATAGCCAGTACCTTGGGATAAGCCACCTCATTCTTCAACAAGAATTTGAGGACTTATTTATTTCTCCCTGCAAGCTGTGACCCACCTTTGGGTCGATCCCTTGTTTGGAAAACCACTCAGGTATGGACCCAACAGCTGGTAATGGTTTCATATGAGAGAAATGGCTATATGCCGCCATCTGGTGGTGACTGATGAGGTGACAGTTAGTAAGTTGCACTTGAATTGCATGAACTTCTTTTTGAAGTAGCTTAGTGGTAGTTTTCTTTAGCAATGTTTATCCAATTAAAAAAAAAACCTGAAATCCACATTTCAGAGATTATCACTATTTCCACATTCCTGTCCGGTTATCTTCTTACCTGTTGATTACCACTTCAACTCTTCTGTTTAACTTAACTTCTCTTTATCTATTCCTAAGCACACACCCAGACATCCATGCTGCCACCTTATGCCGAGTCATGTCTAGTTGTCAGGGTTGTTCCACTCATTGCAACAGAGATTAGATGAAAAATTGCCTTTTTAAAGCAGCAGCAGTTCATCAAATGAATGGTTTAACTTCTAAACTAATCAAATAAGGTTTTCCTAGTAGTTCCCCCAACACTGTTTGCAGCAGTGTATTTCTTATAGCCATTTCCACTGCAAAAAAATTAACACAACCATCATTCCTGGTCCTTACTCTGTGGACCTTCACAAAGGTCCTTAACATAAGTCAAATAATTATTTGCACAAAACAAAAATTCATACATTTTACCCTGCATAATATATGTATATGTATAATATATATATATATAGGGATTGCATATGATGTTTTTTGAACAACAAAAAACATAATTTTAAATAATTTGAACTAAGTTGAGGCCTTTTCAATTAAATCTAATACTAGAAAATGCACTTTTTAATTAAAAAAATCGCACAATTAACAGAATACATTTTCATATTGCTTCACTGTTTTGTTAATTTTGCCCATTTGGTCGGTGGCTATATGTTTGGATGTCTGAGGCTCGGAAAAACAAGGTTCTGCTCTACTTCCTGAACAGATGATTTCCTAGATGGAAGACTTCGCCCCTCTGCTCTCCGCCCTCCTGCATTACTGTTCCTTTCAAAATGACAAAGAGCGCGGATACTATCCAAAACAGAGGATGACATCATTCCTTAACTTCAGAAACATGCCATCATCTTTCCATGTCCATTCACCCTGCTTCTGCATGAAATACATACTTGTCTGTTGTCCTGCATGGGTGTGAGAGTGCTGAATCACAGTAGGAATCCAATACTGTCCAACTGCTGTTTTTCCTTTTCTTTCTTGAAGTTTACTTGGTCCTCTGTGTGTTGAGGAAATGTCATATACCAAGGAACCGTGACACCCATTCAAAATGTTCAGTTTCTTCTAAAATAAATCAAATAAAATAAGCATCACAAAACATAAATAAATGCGTTCCATGGGAAAAGGAGAAGTCATGTGATGGATTCTCTGTAATCGGAGAGCCACCTGTGTGTCTCACTCAAGCTGAGCTGCCATATGGCCAACTGGCTTGGCTGGAGAGTAACACATTACATGTAACGCTATTATGGTAATTGGATCACAAAAAAACATGTTAATTTCAGTTTGTGGTAAAAAAAAAAAACACAAACTGCACCATGTAACCACGACAACCTGGGTTTGAATATGACCCAAGACCTTTGTCTCATGTCGTCCCTGCCCCCTTTCCTGTCTCTCTCAACTGTAGCCTACTGTCTAACACAGCAGAAATGCCATGAAAATAATCTTTAAAAATATCCTTTTTTGAAAATAGGCGATTCATTATTAGATTACTCTGATACATTTCACACAACCTGAAATAATCTTTAAATCACAGTGGTAGAGAACTTTACACAACTGAGTTTGTAATTTGAATTGCAGCATCCTTTCAACTGCATATTCCATAGATTCTTAATGCAAGGCAATAAAAAGGTAACTGAAAGTAACTGTTAAGAGTGACACAGATTATATTGCTGATAAATATTTCAAGCAGATAATTACCAACTTAATTGCTTACATTGATGACCAGATCCTCAGACCACGGTCTATGAATTATGTAGGTCAAGACAGTGACCTCAATACTATCAGGCTTCCTTGAGAACAATGTAGATGTCCACTGGGACCAGAATTATGCTTTTGGACGACGCAGGCAAGCTGTTCCCATGCCAACCCATGACTTGTTTACTTTGCAATAGTAGCCTGAGAACTCACCAATAGGGCCATGTATATGTATCCCGAACCGCCGCTGTGCATAGTCTCCTCTCTCTAGCCATGTATCCCAAGTGAGGATTGATGTACATCCAATCATAACTTTGTTTTCCTGTAACCTCATACATGAAAACGGATACTAGGATTTCGAAGAATTGCAAAGCATTCAGATAACATGAAATTTACATGTTCCTGACTTGCTGGTGCTGCGTTTTGGTTTTAAACAGTTCTAAATGGATAGGTGAACGTAAAATGTGATGGAATACAGTGTGTCAACAAAGTAGTTGGATAAAATGCTGAATTTTCTGTATGTGTGATTGAAAACTTGAAAAACTTTTAAGAAGATTCTCTGACTTTTCCCATATGAAACAAAGTCTCAAAATCCCATGATACTCCAGAAATAACATCACCAGGATCTCTGGCGCACACAAACACACACACAAATATAACAAAAAAGGCTTGGACCAATCACAGTTCCAACTGCTCAGAACTTTTATTTGAGGGAAATGAGGGTTAAAATTAAATTAAAATATAAAATTTGAATGGGCAGGTCTGTCTTTAAAGGGGGGAGCCGACACAGGGGGAGAGAGGGGTCGGAGGAGGCGGCCCTCCGCACATCCAGAAACAGAAAAAGGGAGGGAGGGAGAGAAGGAGGGAGGGGAACGAGGGGGAAGATAACTACGGCTACAAAATGGAGTCTGAAGAAGATAAGAAGACAATGTTTGGGGGATGAGCCTGGTCACTCATGTATAAAAAAAAGGAGACAAATGCAGTTAGTTCATATTATAAACCCCCCCCCCTATCTGAAATGTCCTCATATGCAATCAGTGCTATAGCTCTCTTCTTTTCCTGTCTTTTCTGGTTTCTTCCAGGGAGTTTCTGATCATTTATCTGTCTCTCTCTTTCTCTCACACCATCATCATCATCATCTCATTCTATCTTTATGTAACGTCTTTTCCTGCAGTTTTGAAAAAGTAAACAAAAAAGTCCTTCAAAAATAAAATGCAGCAACCACATTTCATGTTCTACTATTACATATACAGTATATATATATAAATACATACATAAATATCTTACATGTACAACCAATTTCGAAAAGGGGGGGAAGAGAGAACCAAAAAGACTTATGAGGACTTGTGGAGGTGGGGGGGGGGGGGGAGTGGGGCGAGGAGGCCCGGGGTTGCTCATTGTAAGGGTAGTGTGTCGTTTTTTGTTTTTGTTTTAGCTTTACACACACGCAGCGCACACACACACAGAGCCTTTGGATGGGGAGGGGCGGGGGGCATTCCTCAGTTGGCCCAGTAGGGGGAGCTGCCATAGCTGGACTTGCTGCCTTGGGTCTTCTGCTGCATGCTGCTGGACTGGCTGCGCTGACCAGGACCGCCCTGCGGAGAACAGGCAGCACAGTCAGAGAACGGGAGAGACAAGGTCAGTGCCCAAAAGGTCGGTATTGACAGAAATTTTCCTAAATTGTTCAGAAGGCATGGGTATCTAAACCTAATGGCTATTTCCCCCCTCCCATTTCGATGGAATTTAAGGTCGCTGAATACTGTGGCTAATGCAGGTCAGCAGCCAAAAAACAGTGTCCATTGGTTGCTTCATCAAACCCAATAGACTGTAAAATCAAGCTTGGGTCACAACTAGGGATGGGGCAATATATCGAAATTCAATATATCGCAATGCGAAAATGTGACAATAGTATACGTATCGTGGGGCAGAAAAATTAATCGCGATTTTATTCTGCTGTAGTAATCACAAATGACAAGGCTTGACCATCACACTTTCACAAGCTCTCCACTGAAAATATATTATTTGCACTTTGTAATGACATTTCAAATTGTTGTTTATATTCTAGCAAGCCAATGCCATTTCTAGAAAGATTTGTGGCTCAGAAATATTCATAATCCCGCAATTCTGTCATACTCTGTGGTCATTGAACATTTATTTATTACATCCTATCATGGTTGTATCGAATCGTGTCGTGAGATAAGCATATCGTCCCTGGTCTCAACAACTTATTTTGAAAACCTGGGTTACTAGTAAAATGGCCAAATTCATTGATATGGCTGTGTTTTTCTCTGACCCAGCTTTTTCCAAACACTTCCAGTGACTTAAAACTTAATTTTGCGGGACACTGTGCAGGCAAAATGCACCATGTCTTTTATAAACTCAGCTTTACCTGTCCGTCCTGTGTGAGGTGATGGTGCAGCAGCTGGGAGTGGGGCTGTTGGTGGGGTGGCAGGATGTGCAGGAAGGGGGCGGGGGCGTAGCCAGGGGCGCCCCCAGGGTTCAGGGGCCCCGTTCCTCCAAGGGCCGAAGGCAGGCTGAAGGGAGGCGGTGTCCCCGTGTGGAAGCCCTGCTTGTCGAATGACTGAGGCGGACCGAGACGGGACAGGGGAAATAAACAGGAGGAATGGTTACAATCAGAACTACCAAGTCAACTTGAGCCTTTAGGTACACACATGTACAATGGATTTTGAAATAAGAAAAAAAAGGGCAAAACTGCTGAACTTCAGTACTTAAATAAACCGTTAAACATGCACAATTCAATTTGTTTGGCTTAAAATTCTCTACTATTGCCTATATCTGGTTTCTCCTACATCCAAATCTGTTTTGTCACACCAACGTACAGCTCCACTGAGAATGAACTGGAAAAGGTGACTGAAAGTATCTAGGGTGATCTAATGTGGATACATATACATTTTCTGGTTCTGATTGGTTATTACTGGTTTAAAATTGAGTTCATCCCACTCATTGTAAATATATATAAACCAGCCCAAGCTATACATCAGTGGCTCTTGAAAAAGTCTTCGTTCTAAATTTCTTCAAAAGCTTTAGGAGAGTTCAACGTTGATAAGTATTCATTGCTCCGCCTCAGGCTAATCCTTAAATTGGGTTAATCCTTAAATTGAATGCTAGTCTTCTCCAAAAGGGGGAAGTGGTCTAATCTATATTTCCAACCATTCCACTGTTGAGTTGGTGTCTTAAAATGTCAGTCCTTGGACATCAAGATGGACATACAACAAGACAGCAAGTAGAAGACTCACCTGTGTCTTGCTGTAGATTGAGCCTCCCATGTCAGGTACTCCTCCACTGGTACCAGACCCTGAAAGTCCTGGTGCTGGGCGGATGAGGAGAGGGAACGGGAAAGAGAGAAGGAAGAAAAAGATGGGGAATGTGAGGAGAGAGGAACGAACAGAGGAAAGGAAATGGGAAGAAGAAAGCGATGAAGAGGAGAGGAAAATCAAGGGGGAAAAAGAACAAATCCGTCACTTCAACACCAGTGTCTCTCCAATATTTCAGTGAATATTCAGCACTGAATGATAATTTCGATTGTTAGTAAGGGGGGGGCAGCCAATAGGAAGAAGCATAAGTGAGGAGGCGCACATCACATTCTCAATTTTTTTCCACCGCTTGTGTGTATTTATGCGCACATGCAAGTGCATCCACACGCGTGCATGTATACACACCTTTCTCCGGAACACTGCAGAAGCATCTATAATAATTATAAGTGCATCTGTTTTTCCCCATAGGCAACTGCTCACTGACTTGGTGTGTGTGTGTGTTGTTTGTGTGCGTTGCGTGTACCTTTCCCTGGGCCGCTGCCCGCTGACTTGGCCTGTGACTGGGCAGAGCCTCCGTACCCTCCCTTACTGTACTCCCCACCGTGGGCTTGAGACAGGTCATCAAAGGCTGAGAGGAGGAGGAGGAGGAAGAAGAAGAAAAGGAGGAGTATAGAAGGAGAGAGGAGGCAGGGCGAGCAGAGAGAGAGAGAAGGGGGTAGGAAGAGGAAGGAGATAGGGAAAGGATGAGGTGAAGAGAAGAAGCGAGAAGATGAAGACAGAGGAGGAAAGAGGATGAGGAGAGCGACAGAGAGAGAGAGAGAGAAGGAGAGAGAGAGAGAGAGCAGGAGGGGCAGGGGAGAGAGAAGCAGTAAGGTAACCTGACTAAAATGGCAGCCTGTGTCTATATTGAGCCGTGGCCAACTTCAGCGGGGGGTTTTGAGCTATGCATGCAGCACAAGCAAAACACACACACAGGCCCCAATACACACACATGCAGCATTTGTTGTACCTGTATAAAAAGGTCTGAAAGTTGTGTTTTTTGTCTCGCCTCCACACATTTTACCACTCATTTACTCACTCATGCCAGGGTCTCTGTACTTTCTGCTGCCATCTCCATACATACACTCCGTCTCTCAGACACAAACATACATGTTGCACAATACTTCTCCACTAGTAAAATGTCATGGGACCAAAACGTTACAATACTCGAGATACCAAAGACTGTTTCACTCTAGTATTATAATATTACAGTAGCTTGTGTTCTTGTCAGCACCAAAACATCTTATTGTCAGTTCTGGTTGTTTTTTTTAAGATTTTTTTTTTTTTTTTTGCATTTTCACCTTTATTGCATAGTTCAAAGTAGAGAGAGACAGGAAAGATTGGGAGAGAGAGGGGAATGACATGCGACAAAGGTCTTGGGCCGGATTCGAACCCACGACGTCGCGTTTTTAGATGGTATGCGCCTTAGACCACTGATCCTCCAGGATGCCCTCACTGTGAATATTTTAACAAATATGACAAGGTGAAGAAGTAAAAGTTGGCCAGTTTGTGTCATCAACCTGCCAGTGTTGCTGGGATTGGTCCAACCTTTGAATTAAATAAGGTAGTTCACTCGGCTACTTTATCTGGCATGTTGTCGTGACATGGCACGGTACTGCGATACTTGGTTTGGTATAGTGTTGTTAAGTGTGGTGTCAACTGCAGTGTCATAACCCTAATACACATACCAACACACACACAGAGGCTGGATCCAAATCAATCAATCCATAACTGTTGGATATGACAACCTTCTTTGATTTTTTTAAATCCTATTTGAAATTTGAACAAAATCTGCTTCTTGAATCAAGTGAAAGTAAATGAACTCGAGCCCAGGCAAACAGACAGAGTCCTTCCTCCTGTCCTGGTAATACCTGTGCCGTATGCATGTTGTCCATAGCTGGGCTGATGCTGTTGGTGGTACTGGTTGGAGGGGTTGGCCAGGCCCATGGCAGGTTGCTTGGCCGAAGCCGGAGGCACAAAGACGGTGGGGCCGTACTGGAAGGCTGAGGGAACACCGGGCACACCGGGGTAGTACGGCAGACCTGTGGGACAGTGGGTTTGATTAGAGAAATAATGCAACTGTGATGATACCTTTAAGAATCTTTAGCGATGAAGAGGCAATTTGTTACTGTGCAGTGTTATATGCTGTTATGCTGCTGAGTTCTCCTGTTACTATCCCTCCTTATTTCACCTGCCTATTTCAGTGCCCTGGCATATTTTGACAGGCTCCCAAATGTATTAACCTTTCAACAAAAAGGTAAAAAAAAACAAAGCAAAAAAAAAAAGATAGGAAAGCTGGAATATGTAAGTAAATGTGAACTGCCTGGCCAAATTGCCTGGAAAATACTGTAAATGTAGCCAACATCCTTGTTGACATGAAATATCATTTTCTTTTCCTTACCAGTGTATCCGTAGCCCGGGGGCAGAGGGGGGTTGAGGAAGGCCTGGTTCTGTGTCTGCTGACCCTGGCTCTGCCCCTGGCCTTGCCCCTGCGTCCCCGCCTGCGGTGCCTGCTGGGGCTGCGACTGCACCCCGGCCGTAGACAGGCTGGTGGGGGGAGCCGGGGAGGACGAATCCCCCCTGCCGAACTTGGTCGCCTCACCTAGACAGAAAAAGATGACAGGTGAGAGATAGTTGAAGTAGAAATAAGTAGTATAACATTCCTTTGTGGACTCTACACTAACAACTCACATCATTTGGTAAAGAGACCACCAAATAAAAAATATTACAAAGACTTTGCAAGTCATCATGTTGGCAAACACACTTGACCTGCACAACTGCAGAAATGTCTGATACAGCTGAAGTGAAATAGGAGCTATGTATAATCATCTTATGAGAAACAGGGGAATAATTGTGTGAATCGTACATCAGCTTGAGTCAAGACCATGTCTTGAAACTCACTGACACGTCAACTCACACAGCATAAAATGCAATCATGAAGATGTTACCAGAGTAGGGATTGTTGGCCAGGCCGTCTCTACCAGGCATGGTAGCCGTAGTACCAGGGAATGTCACACCATAGTAGTCCTACATTTAAAGAATGAGACAAAATCAGACAATTAGAAAAAAGGTAAAAGAGAAATTATAAGCAACTATAAACTTTCTGATGTCGCCTGCTTATCGCCCTCACTAGATCTGACATTGCTGCCCAAGAATTTTGATAATCTTGCATGCAAACGAAATGAGAAGAAGATTACTTTATTGGCCAGGTTACTCAAGGTAACAGGAATGTGACTGCATACATATCCCATGAAACCAATTCAAAACCCCACTGTTTATTTTATAAATAAAGCGAGTAAAGGAATTCCTGAAACGTTAAAAAATAAAGCAAGAAAAGGAATTCCTAACATGTTGCCCTTCATCCAACAGCAATAATATGAGTCGGGTTTCATGACGCTGAAACACGAAACTCACCATAGGGAGGCGAGACTGCAGCATCTGCAGGTCCTCGTATCCGTAGATCTGCTGTGGAAGCAAACACAACCCAAGAGTTCAGATAGGGACACAGAGGGAGTGGAGGGATGAACTGGAAATCATCAGGTCTACTTAACAACCATGTTGGAGGACGTGCTGCACTTTACTGTCGCCTGCAGACTCCATTTTACCATACAAAATTCATAAGATGTTGACTACAAAACAGGGCCACGCTACAGAATGAGGAAATTAATTGCCATTATCAATAATATCCTCTACTTTAGTCAGTGTCTCAGTTTGTTCCACATGCGTCATGTTTGATCAGAACCTACTAAAACACAATCATCATCGACACTGAAGGCAACATGGCATATGCACCTGGTCCTGAACAGCTCGATAGGTAGGAGTAGGGTGCCGACTGCCACAGTTAGGGGTTCAATTCCCACTGGGGTTCAAAGCCAGGACAGTGGTTTTTAATCCTGGTACTCAGGACGCAGATCCGTGCTGGTTTTCATTCTAGCCATCTAACCAGGGAGCTGGGAGGCAAGGTGAAAGCAGGTACCTGCAATTAACTGCCTGGTAGGACAGAAAACCAGCAGTACTCTGGGTCCTGAGGACGAGGGTTGAAGATCACCGTTATAAGACGGTAAAAAACGTACTTACTGTCCCTTTAACATAGATCAAGTATCTCAAATTACATCTTCCCCCAGCTGTCCAACCCTCGGTCAAAGATGTTTTAATATAATTCCAGTAGAAATTTGCTTAATTTTGATTTGGTGGCTCTGTTGGCAGTGAAGAGCGAGATTGCAAGTGAGAACAGAATTAACCCTCCTGCAGTGACAGGTGTGATTTTCTACATGATTCTGTGACATGCCCATTTTTGTGTACTTTCCGCGATTTTGTAATCACAGAAAACCGAGGGGACTAGTAAATACACAAGTGGGTAAATAAACGAGTAGGAAAGCATATAGTTACCGGGTAGGCAGGGAGCAGGCCACCAGGGCCCATGATGTACTGGTTGGCAAGGAGAGGGGGCACTCCTTGGGCCAGATTAGGGGGAGCTTTACCTGTGGAGCACATGAAACACAAGGGGGGTTTGATTTGGCAACTTTACTTAAAACAGGGAAATTTCAATTTCAATGCAGAACAAAATAAACTTTGGCTCAGATTTTGTCATAAGCACAAAATTTGTGAGAAAGAACCTTTTATGGATGAAGTCTTGTGTGATGGAAAATGGACCCATGAACCTACCGGAGGTGGCGAGTAGGGGTGCTGTGCGGCTGCCTGTGGCTGAGAGCGGAGTGTTGATGTTGTTGATGTTTATGCCGTTAGCAGTGAGTCCCGGCGCTCCGGAGGGGTGCAGGCCGTTGGTGGCTGAGCTGCTGACGGCCAGCGGGACTGAAGGGATGGCATTGACAACCTGGCTGGACGATGATGACGAAAAGGCGTGGAGACTGCTGCTGCCGCTACTCTCCTCACTGGCCATCTGATGGAACCAAGGAGGGGAGGAACGAGAAGAGTGGGGAGGTTGTAGAAGGAGAGAACCACAGAGCACAAAAAGGGCAGAAAGGGACAGGGTGGGAAAAGAATGGAGAACCATTTAGAAAAAAAAAAGCAGTACAGAAACAGATGATGGTGAAGTGCAAAAGAGAAATATATGGCACATTTGTTGTCATATACTACGCATCGTTTCGTATAGGTCAGAGTGCAGGTTAGGTTTTCCACCAATAAATATCACCAGTGACTTCTCAAAATAACATCCAGATTGTCCTTGTTCTTTTCAAAGCCAGTAGTCATGATGCTTCATAGAAACCTAAACCCTGCACACACACAACTGAACTTATCTTAGGTGTCTCAGTGTTTCAATGATATTAGATGATATCCTACTAAATAACCACACCTCCAGATTGATGTTAGCGGCACAGTGTCAAAACAAACCTGTGTATGTATGTTTATATTGTGTGTGTGCGGACATATGCATGCTTACCGTGAGGGAGGAACTTGTAACGAGAGCAGCTCCAGATGAGTGAGTACTGCTCGCGTGACTAGAAAGAGAGTAAAGTGATGCCGTCAGCCTGTTTTAATCTGATGAAGTAGCAAAAGCACTCCCAAGTCTGCCCAGGAACCATGGGCAGAAGAGATGGGAGATTCAGTCAAAGATATTTCCACATAAAAAGGGATTAAGATATGTGCTTGTAACCATCATGATCTCCAGACAAAAAAAGAAAAAAGCAGAGGGAGACGCAGAGAAAGAAAGGATGAATGTGCAATAAAGTAGTCATGGTGTGTTTGGAGCATCTCTTACCTGCTGAGGGAGGGGAGGGGTGTTGAATGGGAGGGTGTGACTGCGGGGGAAGGGATGTGGTGGGTGGGGCCACTGTCACTCGTCATAACGGGAGACTCCGTCGTCACCGTTCTAGACGTTGATGACGTAGCTGGTTATAAAAAAATAAAAAAAAGCGAGAGAGAAATCCATTTGGTGTGAATTTCCATTGTGTTTCGGTGTTTTGGCAACACTGCTGATGCAACACTCAAATGTTACTGACAGAGGGTGGAGCAATGCGAGAACGGCAAAAGGAAGAGATGATAAAACAGAACGAGGATGGGAGAGATGGGCTGAGTATTCTTGTCCTCATCTGACTTCATCTCAACTTCCACTGAATGAACATTTTACTTCCTACCGGATGCATTTAGCAATCAATATTCATTATATTCGATTTTAATGACCGCACCAGTGCAGCTCTCTACAACTGACAATGCTGAAAGTACTTACTGTCTTGTGTGCTCTGCGTCTTCATGCCACTGTAGCCATTCTATGAGAAGAAGAAAATGTTCAAACCTTTATTTTTATCATTTTATCAGGTATATAAAAAAAAAAAACATTCTGCTTTTGAGAAATAACCCTCTTTCCCATTGGGATCTTTTTGTGCATGCAGGTAGAAGAAGGATTCATCCTCACCGTGAGCGGTCCAGCAGCAGCGGAGGGGACATCTTTGCTCTGGGAGTAGCCCAGGTGGGGCGGCAGAGACCTCGGGCCACTGCTCTCCACCCGGCTGGCCACGGAGGGGGCTGTGGAGGACGAGGGCGGAGGGGCTGCGCTGGGCAGACCCAGGGAGGGGGAGGGCGTGGCGCTGGGTAAGCCCAGAGACGGTGAGGGGAAGCTGGGATCCGATACGGCTGAGGGTAGGGTGGGCAAGCTGCTCATGTGTTCACTGGAAGAACAGGACCAAGAGAGAAGAGATACACAAAATTGGACATATTGAGAACATGACAAAAGAAAAAGCAGGAACTATTCTTACTGGCTAAAATGCAACACAAACTGGGCTAAAACTATAAGATGTACAGAAGCCTTCCCTATTCCTCACATACAAAAAAACAACCCAAAGAATGGGCAAACTCCCAAAAAATGAAATGAACACATGCACCATAAACAACCAAGGCAGGCGGACAGTCACATGCACACACACAGCAGTCAGAGAAGTGGCCCTCAATGCCCAAGCCCCTTTAGGTCATGAATTCATTTTGTTTCTACTTTTGTTTCATGGCTCCATCCTGAATGGTTGCCAAAATATCTTGCTGAACAGATACACAAACACATGCACAAAATTAGAAAAGACAAACAATTCCTTGTGTAAATCAGACACACATGTATACATCCCACACACACTCACCCCACAGATCCTGGCTTGGAGAACAGGCTGCTCTGGGGCTGCTGTGTAGGAACTGGGGTCGAGACAGCGATGGGGACTGGAGCCGGGGCCGGGACTTGTTCCCTGGCCGACTCCGCCTGGCCCATATCCACCGCTCCACCGCTGGCCTCAGAGCCAAAGTCGAGAGCTCCAAATTGAACATTCAGGCCGGATATATCCGTCGATCCTGGCATCTCCACTGCAGATGAGGGGATCTGAGGGGGGAGAGAAGAGATAGAGAAGATCATTATTCATTCATTCCCTAGAGGAAATTTTTGTCCATGACATGGCTTTGTTATAACTTAGAGCAGTGATCTCCAGTCATGTGCCATGGAGGGAAGAGTTAAAGGTTTTCATTCCAACCAAACACTGCAGAAGCAGATTTCACTTATTAGCACTACTTCAACCAGAGAGGGGGAAACAACTAATTGGTTAAATCAACAGGTGTAGTGTTTAAATGGAATGTAAACCTGCATACTCCGAATGGGACATGGCTGGAGACCAAATACTGGGAGTAATGAGCCTCTAATGAAAGGTGAAAGGACACCAAACACTCAGGCAGTGCTTCCTGTCTGGTTATGGGTTGTGAATTTGCAGACAGGCAGCACACAGGAGGCAGAAGGAAACAAGAGCAATTCAGTGACTCACAGTCAGGTTGTACAGGTTCGGACACCAGAAGAGCTTACCTTTGAGGGAGGAGGTACTCTGCGTCTCTGTGTCTTCATCTGCCGCTGTGGGGGTTCTGAGATGGGGGGCTCCATGCCTGGCAGCTTCACTCCTGGGGAGGCTCCGTCTCTGGCAGGAGGGAGGGACGACTCGTGGCCTAACGGAGAGTAGGGGCTCAGTTCACTATACGGTTCAAAATATAGTACTAAACATACAGTACAGGTGAAGTTAGTGCCGCTAGCAGGGTGGTAAAGCCCACAGATACGGTAAACTGAAGACGAAAAAAAAACAAAAAGGGACATGTTCACACTACTACACCGCCCTAACCGTATTATGTGCTGATAATGAAAAGTGGATCGTGCGACACAGTAGCTGCAACTATTGGCAAACAGTCCTTAGGTACAACTCTTACACACTTGCCAGAAACACTCACAACCCTAACCCTCTTCATGATCAGACTACCAGCTACTACCAACTTTTCTATGGGCACTTTCTCCATTTTCATTCATGCTGTGGTGACAGTGAAATAGTATGATCGTTGCCTATGATAATACTTTTTAAAGTCCCTTCCCCCTACCTGGCGGTGTGGGGACCTGTGGCGCATGCGGCTGAGGCAGGACCAGAGGATCCACAGTGGGAAGGATGGAGGACTGCTGCTGCCTCTGAGCCAGCTGGCTGAGCACCGCTGACGGCTCTGGCTGTAGCTTCAGCTCCACTGGACAGGGACAAGATAAGGTGAGCAAAAATAGCATTATAATCGCCCGGTGTCCTGCAGACCCTCGTACCTCTTGCATCAGTGAATGTCAACACAAGTGTCAAGAGGAATGGTTGGTGAAGATGCTACAGTCATGCTTGTGTACCGCTTTGACCCATGTCTTTGAGTCAATTTCTGTGTTAGGGCTCCAACTTATAGGGGGTTATTACATCGTGATGTTATTATATCAGGCAAGGGCAAATTCATCTATCTACTCGCTGATATAATATAATATAATCAAGAGACATTGTTCTTTATTTCTGTCACTTTACATCACATTTTATACTTTGTTTCATGGATTTATAATCTACAAGGACCAATAATGTCTGCAGATATGAGGTGAATACAAAAAGGCTAAAATATTAATGTTCTGATGTACTGAATGAGAATGTGCCTGTTTATCTGTGAGAGCAAGAGAGAAGGAGATAGTGTATGAGTAAAACTCACAGTGTGGGGCCGTAACAGCGCCATTCTCCATTCTCTGAGCCTTGACTTCTGCAGAGGAGGGAGCGGAAACAGGGGCGGGACTTGGAACCGGGGGCGGCCCTGCTTCTTTGGCAACACTGCTGTTGCTGGTGGTGACCAACGTCTGATTGGCTCTCTGGCTGAGCCGCGGTCCGTTGAGTTGTTCTGGTATCCTGATGTCAGAGGAAGGGGCAGGCTTGGGCGCATTCAGAGAACCGAAACCAGACCCCAGGACTGAGGACTGGGATGGAGAGAGAGGGGGGGGGGGGGGGGGGGGGACAGACAGAGGTAGAGAGAAAAGCAAAACGTGGGCAGAATATTGTTAATCATTTATTTAAAAAAGAATGCTATACTTCAGTTTGATTGCATTATAACGCTGTGTCTGAAAAGCGTGACAGTGTAGTACCTGCTGATCAGTTGGCTTTTTTAATATATTCAAACATTTTGAAAATGCCAAGATGTGATACTCTCCCCCTGCCTTTTTGTTTTTTAACGCAGATATATACTTCAGCAGTGGCCTCTGGATGTGGGGGTGAACAGCTTCTTTACTGACCACCCACAGAAAGTCTGTGTGAAAGGAGCATTATTGTGCATCGTGTGAAAAGATTAGGGATCCACTCCCACCACGTTTCCTTTGTGACCAAACTGTGGAAACTGTCATGTTTTACATACCTACAAAAACACATTGATGATAAACTGACCTTTATATAACAGGTCTCTGGAGCCTGGCGCAGTCGACCTGCTCTACAAACATTAACCACTACAACTGCACTGTGATTTGTGTTCGTCATGTACTGTACTGAGTGTATCCTGTACTGTTTTGCACTGACTGTCAGGTGTGATGGTATTGTATCGTCTTGCATAGAGAGCTTTCAGGTGATGTAACGTGCCCTCTGGTGGCCATGTTGGAGGTCCACCGCTCCTGGGAAACAATGGCTGCGAGCAGCTGACTGCATTTCAAATCTTACAATTCAGCCGTCTAGCGGCTTGTGTTGCTAAATTAGCTTGCTTGCTAGCAAAGCCAAAAAGCAGCTGTTTAGTTTAACTGAGCCGACTCAGTGTTTTGGACCATAGGGGCTGAGGCTGAAGAAAAGGCAGGTTCATATCGCAATTCAAATCAGAAATATAACAAAAATAATCACCAACCAATCCCATATTGTGGATCCCTACTAGGTTGGACAATAAAATTGGATTTTATTCCATCATAATGAAGAACTGCTATGCTGTGTGACATGAATGATGCTACAGTTAATTAGGGATGATAATGTGATGCTAGACATGTGCCAGCGTTTGGACTTTTGACCGACTTGAGAGTTGAACCCTGAAATCGTCATGCAGCAGGTTGATATTTTAGAGCTCATACGTGCCTCACCAGTGCAGCATATTCATAGGCGACAAGGGTGTAACTGCCTGTGGGTGCTTGCACATAGCGATACGTGTGCAAGCATGTCCCTGTATGAGTGTGTGTGCGCCCGTACCAGTGCGGCATGTGCGTAGGTGGTACTAGCAGAGGCGGCGTGGGCGTAACTGTTGGCGGCGGCGTGTGCGTAGCTGTGTGTTGCGGTGCGTCCGTTGTGGTGGGAATTGGTGAACACCAGGCTTTGGCCCAAACCCTCGGCCGAGGGCGCGTCCACTATCGCCCCCAAGTCAGAGTCCAAAGACCCCCCTACAGCCACTCCCGCCTTGGGCAGTAGGCCAGACAGGTCCACACTGTGGGGGGGGCAAGAGACGAGACAGGAGGGGGGAGGACACAGAGGGGCAAGATGGAGAGGAGAGCCACAAAGGGTTAAAATAACATTCACTGTTGCTGGCCAAGTATCGATGGATCTTTGCTAACAGTATCTGAAGTTGTGTCCACTTTCGGCAGCATCTCTTACTTGTGTCCAGGTGCGACGTGGTTTCCGGGAGCAGAGGCAGTGAACACTTTGGTCTCAGACAACTGGGAGAGAAGAAAGACTTTTTTTTTTAGATGGTGAAACAGTGATGACTGAGCTAAGGGTATAAGGCAGAGTAAGAAGTACTGAGGCACTGTGTCTATCAGATTAAGAGGTATATGTACACATCAACACCACCATTCAGGGCCACATGTTGACATAGTTACGCCATTTAAATCAGTGGGGCCTTTCATGAGGTTTTCTGACAGTGTTCAGCAAGATTTAGTTATTGAAGTAAATACTCAATCAATAAAGACTGCTAAATATAGTAGCATTTTAAATACAAGGATTTGACCCGGATCAGATCATCATAAAAGTGCTCCCTTACATCCTCATTCCAGTCCTCTGTCCAATCTTCCAGATTGCCTCTCCATGTTCCTGACAGAAGAACAGAAGATCAGTTAAGTCAGTGTCAGCATATTCACACAAAGTCTTGCTACGTTCTTTGCAACCATCAATCACCCCAAAGCAAGAGACTTGGACAGTTATGAGTGTTACACCTTGATTGGTGGGTCATTGCATTTGGGACCTTGAAACCAGTCTGTGGATTTATTTTTCCATGCGTGCTTAAATTCTGCGTTTATCAAGCACCTGGCAGCCTAAAACCGGTTGGATGTGCCCAAACTGTTCTTGTACAGTTATGGCAAATCCCACTGATTCATAACAGAGTTTACATAATCTTACACACTAGAAGATTCTGACACAATTAAGCCAAAACAAAGAAAATTTAGGACATGGGTGAAAATGCTACATCTTAGGTTTTCTCGCAGCACTGCCAGGAAATTACTGATGCCCTCACCAGTTCCCTCAGCAGCCTCGTTGCCCTCTGTTTCCCATGCGTCCTGGCGAGCTCCAGAGTTAGCCGTGTAGTCCGCTGGATTGAAGGTACTGGAAGGAGGAGAGGGTGAAAAGAAGAGATAGGAGAGATGGAAAGACAGGTAGGAGAGATGGAAAGACAGGTAGAGAGGTGAGCAAAGGTGAGGGAATGTTATGACCACCAATAATAGAAAAAAAACAGATGGATAGGTCTGACTTTTCTTCAGCTAGGAGATTCAGAAATAGAGTTATTCCACAAATTTAAGTATTCAGCTATGTGCTTGTAACCATCATCATCTCCCCGTTCTGTTACAGGCTTAGGGATTTACACCACACACACACACTTACCCCATTCCCTGGGAGGAGAACCTGTTGACGACAGCTGCTCTTCCTCTCCCACGGCCCCCGACCCCTAAGGACACACATAAAACAACCAGATGACCTCTTTTTATTAACTTTCATTTAATTAACCGTTTATACTATATTTATGTCTTTCCATCTCTAGTTTTTTTTTTTCTTACCTACAGTTTTATTAAATGTGAGACTGCTTTAGAATTGTGCTCTATGAATGAACTTATATTACCGCAGTGCACACACATATTAGGAAGACTTGATAGGTGTTGGGATTAGTCACTGTTGCGTAGGTCTAAATAATCCAACAGATTTGTTCTTGGTGAGAGAATATCTTAAAGTTTAAAGGCAAGTTTTATTTTTTAAGAATCACTTTGGGCTCTGCTAACTTGTGATGGGCATTTGTCATTATTTTTGACATTTTATAGACTAAATGATTAATCTAAAAAAATACATCGATATATTAATCGATAATGAAAATAATCGTTAGTTGCAGCCCTGCTACGAATCCTGCTCAATACTTCTCCTTCCATTCCTCTATCGAGCCCCTCCCCACACACACTCTCAAGCAGCTGCAGGACTCTGTGCATTCCACACATGTTGAGTGCTGCTATAGCCTAATTGCCAGCAGACACAAATAGATATGTTGCCAGCTACATCACCAAAAACACACCCAGTGCTCTTAAGGCCACTGCCCCATTTACAGAGCATGGTTAACAAAATATGGGTACAAAATTGATAAACAAAATAAATTTTGCCAAAATGTAAGGACAAATATTTTACTGTATGTAACTGCTTACAACTATACAGAAGGTGGTAAGCTAACCAGGCTGTAGGAATAAGCACAACAGTAAAGAACTGTAGGGTCGCCCCAAAGTAGGGATTCATGATGTACAAGCATGCCTGTAAAGCAGGTACATACTAGGGCAGTGGTTTTCAAACTGACATTTTCTAAATGTTGTCTTGCAAACCATTTTGCTTTTTAATGTCTTGGTTTTGTGAACAAAATGCTTTTGCACACAACTTAACTTTGCATCTGGGCACAGTGCTTGAAAAACACTAATACACAAATTAAAAGAGGCATCATTTTCTGTATCACTCACCTCTGCCCCGCCCCCTGCGTCCACGGTCTCCCCCTCTCTCTCCAGGAGCCACCTCAAACCCATTCTCCTCTGACCGACCTGGAACCCAAGGGAAAACAAAGTGACAAGAAAATTAAGACATATTCAAAAGTCAAATATTATTAATTCTGGACTGAGAAGTGGCACAACAGAACCTTGTCAATCAAACTCATTTGGAATCAAGGCAAAACAAACCAGAGAAAAGTTCAGTTGGCATACCATGAACTACCAGGGCAGAGCTTCAAAAGACCATTTTAAAATATGAAGTAGGCCTGCTCACACATAACGCCTTATTTAGTCTAAATTTGTGGTCCAAATGCTTTAAATTTAATGCTTCAACAATCAATCTCAAATCATTAAGCTTCCATAAAGCTTCCACACAGGATCAATAGATTCATTTACTGTTCCACTCTGTTAGAATAGGCAAGACGAGTGATCCAAGCCATTTTGAACGGGGTTTATATTTTGCGCACTACAGTGTCTAGAATGGTGTGACAAAAACGATCCAGTCAGTGGCAGACGTGTGGATGAAAACACCCCACTGATGAGGTCCGAGAAGAATGGCAAGACTGAAGATTCAAGCTAACAGGCGGGCCACAAGTATGAAAGTAACAGCCCAGTACAACAGACAACTCATCAAACCTTGAAGCAGATGGGCTACAGCAGCACAGGAACCATGCCGAGTTCCACTTCTGTCAACTAAGAATAAAAAAATGAGGCTACAGTGGGACGTTTGAAGTGTTTGCCTAGTTTGATAAATTCTGGCTTTTACTGTGACATGCTGATGGCCGAGTAAGAATTTGGCATAAACAGCATGAATCCATGGATATATCCTGCCTAGTGTTAATGGTATTGTGACATGGTGGTGCCATAGGGTAGATAAGGTTTTCTTGGCACATATTAGGCACCTTAGTACCGATTGAACGCCACAGCAAACCTAAACATTGCTGCTGACCAGGTGAATCCCTTCATGGCCACAGTCTACTCTTTTTCAAATGGATACTTCCAGCACGATAATGCACCATGTCGCAAAACACTCATCATCTCAAGATGGTTCCAGGAAATTGACAGTGACTTTAGTTTTAGTTCCAGTTTTTGTTTTAGTAATAGAGAACCTTTGGAATGAGGTGGTGCAGGATGTCTGGGCTTCAACTGGGACACTCCAAGGAACATACATACACATCCAAACAATACAGACTCTTATCACTCAGAGAGGACAAACACACACACCTCTTCCTGTTTGTCCCCCTTTCTCACCTTCGCGGCCTCGGCTGGTGCCCCGGCCCCTCCTGTTGGACCCCCCGCGGCCGCGGCTGGCCTCCCTCTCTCCTCCTCTCTTCTCCCTGCTCTCCTTTATCTCCGAGGGCCCTCCCTCTTTCCCAAGGCTCCGTTTCTTTCCCACTGTCTCCCAGGAGTTCTGAGAATGGGGTTTAAATAATTGAGGTTAGGTTTTCTCTAAACATACAGGAATGTCAGTGAGCAATATGCTGTCAGCAGGGATAGGGATTGGCAAGTGGGACAAAAAAATACAAATATATCACAATTAAAATGTTGCCTGAGTCACGGCCCTTTAGTCTCTAGAGAGGCACTGTAATGACTCAAACCGGAGCTCTATGAGAGAATGTCTTGTTTATAATATAAACTGGCAGACAGTTGGTAGTTAAAAGTGTAAACTGTAAAGAGAGACTGAGCACCAGTGGTATTCAGTGCCAGAATGCCCATGTGTTTTGCCACGTAACAACTGAACATATGTGTGATATGTATATGCGAATGCGGTGTGTATGTTTATGTGCATGCATGCGTGGACCCTCACTGTGTCGGAGGTGCTCTCCAGCAGAAAATTGATGGCTCTGTTGACATCTTCGTTGCAGTCATGGAGGGCTACCATGCATTCGTCTTGAGTCTTCCCAGTTACCTCGATCAGCTGTTGGGACACACATACACAGCACGAAATTAGCATGTAAAATGATCAACACTTCATGCAACGATTGCGCCTTTGGCCGGGAAGTGACTGGGGCAAGACAATAGAGCACAAATGCAATGCCGACAGCAAATAAACGCATTTGTCTGAATGTGTGCACATGCACAAACACCCTACCTGTTTGACCTTGTCCTCAAAGTCTGCATCATTTTTGTCGTAGATCATCTGGGCCAGACGAATCTGTTCTGCTGTGGCCTGGAAAACGAAGAGAGGCTTGTTAGGAACAACACAACAGCAACACCAAGATACTGGGCTTCATTTACTCATTTCAATTAAGGATTTTTAAATGCTGGTCAAAGATGTGCATAATAATGAATAAATAAATAAATTGAATAAATGAAAATTCCATCAAACTGTGTGCTTGCTTTACAGGTATCAGCATATTGCCTCTAAAATGGGGCCCAATCTTTACATCCAAATTATCCTCCAACATGCAGGATGCACTCATTTAAAAATGGTGAATAAAAAGGTATAAACTAAATGCTACATTCATTATACTTTTCTCAATGTACATCAGTGTCATAACACTCTAGACTAAGTGAGTCCATCTTAGGCTGTGTGTAAGACACATAGACAGTCAAATGAGTACATGTGATTGCAAATGTGCGCCAGCGCACACACCAATTACTTTTTTTTCACACCATAAGATTGGATGTTTAATTGTATTGCACATCAAACAAATGGGAAGCAAACAAACAACAACAAACGAACCTTGGTGTAATTTTTTATCTCACACTCCTTCAATCAACTACTACACACCCACAAACAACATCTGACCAGATTCAGTATGATGAAATGGGCAAAAATGCTGAAAATCAAGACAGCAATAAATACTTTTCCACAGAACTGTATGCAACTGGGTATGTATGACAATGAAAACCCACCTGTATCTGTTTCTGTGGCTGTGTTGTTTGTGTGGTGGTGGGCAGCGTTCTGTCCCGAGTCCCCCGGGCTTGATTGCTGACCACCGAAGTCATCATATACAGTATATACAAAACAATGTATGTACAAAATAGAAAAATCTGGAGGAGGGAGACAGAGAGGAAAGGAAAGAAAGAGCACTAATGAGATATGTTCATATGTTACACTGCACCACAATTTCCAGCATAGGACTAATAAACTGGATAAGTGTCCAACGGCCTGTACAGTACACAGTACATAAGTAGACTAAGACTAACTGTTGTCAACCTTCCCATGTAACACTATAACCCCATCTGTCGCTTCCCCCCTCCCAAGTTAAATTTAGCCACCCCAAGAGGGGCCTGTCCAGGTGTCAACTTACACCCCTCTCACCCCCCTCACTCTCCCAGACACACAAACACATGGATATGCACCAGCATACTTATATGGCTGGTATGTAGACTACCATCTTTTCACAAGGCTGTGTCAAACAAATGGGATTAAACTCTTGTTTTATGCTAGCAATTTGTCTTTCTTACAGCACACCAATTAGCATCTAGTGTTTTTTATAGAGAGTTCAATGTCGAAAAACTGCAGTAGCTTTTTAAACAAGCCAACCATAACAAATAAAAACATCGAAGTAAGGACAACAATAGTCAATTGCTACTCGTTTACAATACTGTAAACGAGACTACTGCTAAATATAATGCATGTTGGCAACTAAAATGCCAGACCAAATCGTGTGTTCGGATGTGAAAAACACAAAGCCACCCTGGGTTAGCCAGATTGTTTTTGACATAATACAGACATTGTCGATTATCAGTGACATCTCGTCCGAGTGGAAACACAACAAATGAGATTCGCCGACTACGATCATGCTATTGTCTAGGCAAAATTATGTTGGCTGATATAGCAAAACGATAGATAACAAGACGAGTGAAACGTCTCTGTTGTTAAGTTACCCTTTTAAAAACACATGTACCGAGCATTTTCAGTCGTGTGCAACTAAATCATGAATGTAACGTTAGCTTATTTAAGTTACACGAAGCTCGAAAAGAAACATGAGCCGCCCGGCTAGGTGAACTAGCTGACGTTAGCTTTAGCCAGGCTAACCAACGTTTGTCTTTGTTCGTGTGATTGTCTTCAAACTAGCTGACTAGCTACTCGCGTAATAGTCAAATGCTTTCAACGATTGGCAAGATATTGACAATTTAGTCACCAAAATTAACCTATCAGCCCGTGTGCTTGCTGTCCGCACTTCCTGCCCGGGTCATGGACAAAAAATAAACAAATGTGATCAGGATGAAGAGGTAACGTTACCCTTTGTGTAAACCAGCAGAGAAGCTACTTAATTAACGTCAGTGGCATACTTGGCTAGCGCTAGCAGCACGCTAACACAACTGATAGCTGCCTAGCTAACGCCAACTACGCTACAGAAACGGACGAAACAAAGCTGGGTTGTGTTAGGTTTAATTTTGCTCCCGCTAATGCCTGATATTCGACAGTAGGAATATGATACTACTTGTATGTGTCTAGCTGAGCCGTGAGAAGTTGCCAAGAAACGCGTGGCCTGTTAATGCTGGGTATCAGCAGCATGCTAATTTCCTGGCATGTGAACGGCCCGTCCGCACAATGCAATGCTACAGTAAAGCAACTAAGCTGGCTAGCTAGCTACTTAGCTACTTAGCTAACCACCGACCAGGACGAGTGGTGTCACTGAATCAACCGATCGGTTTTCTTAAAATAATTATGGGATCATAAGATAGACGTACGAGTCGTTCAAACGGCATAAATATCGATAATTTTATCAAAACAAACCCTTTTCTTTCTTTACCTGCTAACACGCTTCGCTCAGCCAGCAGCAGATGCCGTCACGTGACCCACCGCGCCGTTGTTTAATGACGAGATGCCGGTTCTGCCAATCAAAACCCACCTAGTAGATCAGGTGGTTTAACGCAGTCTACTTACGTGCACGTTCCTGTCTGCTTCACGTACGGGAGCGAGCGTTGACGCTATGGATGATGAGTGCAGGTGAAAACGTCGCAGTGACAGGGCGCACGTGTTTTTCTCGCCACACACTTCAGTTAATTAGGTAGAATGACAGCACAGTCCTGTTTTCTGAAGTGAGAACAGATATAAATGTGATAGTTTGTGCTTACATCTTTTTTATCTAGACCCATAGTTACAAAGAATATTTCCCCTTGAGCCAAAATGACTTGTGTGATGGATCGGTTTACTACTAATGGTGAATGAGTTACCAAAATTTAGCGTAGCATACTGACTTCTGTATTGATTTTATTCACTCTCACAGCTCTGCTCAGCTATACTTTGTATGGACTATTCACCTTCTCTACAAATCTTTTATGTGATGTAGTCGACTAATTACTGAGGGCAGTTTAAATGGTTATGACATCTCATTCACCAGTAGATTTATGGGGAAACATACATTATTTGCAAGCTATCCCAAAACAAATCATCCACTGTCTAAAGTAAACGTTTCACCAGACAGAACACATGCTCAGATCTTCAAACAAAATAATTTAATTACATCTTACAGGTTCTGACCATCGCCACCTGTGTTCCAGTAAACCAGTAAACCACTCAGCTGAAAACTTAAAATGCTTTTACTAACTAGTGAGACATTCTCTCATTGCCAAGACTCAAAATGTCTTGCTAGTTTTACAAAAATACAAAACTAGAGAACAGTCCATGTGCCACCTGCTAAGTAAACACTTCAGCTGACTATCTGAGCTCTACTTTAAAGTAGGCTAGCAAAATATCAGCTGTGCATCTTTGGTTCAGACTGTCAGCTTATCCCTGAGTCAGAGTTGTAGTTTCTGTCGGAGTTGAACAAAGACCAGGTCTAATCAAGTTGAAGTTAAGACCGAGTCCAATGGGGCTGTGAGTCAAATACAAGTCAAGACATGAGACCAGAGGAACTGAAGTCAAGTCCAATATCAAAGTAGAATGCAAATTATTAAAAGGTGCACATAATAAGTGTTTTTCAGGGGAACAGAACACATTACTTGGGAAAGCACAATGTTTAAAGTGGGTCTTGTTAATTTAACTGAATTCTGCAAGATTTCTACCCAAGACCATAAAAAAATATATGAGATGAGACCAAGGCCAAGAAAAATTAGACAGGACAAAATCCCAAAACTGGACTAAAGACCAAGACTGGGCTTCAATACTGCAGTCCTGCCCCCCTGAGTCATGTAAGTTAAATGTAAGCATTAAAAGTAAGCAACTATTACATAATTTAATTTATAAATATTAGTCCTCCAAGTTTCCACAGCAGTGCATTACATTTCCAGTCAATCCTTAGATCAAATTAACAGTAAAAAAAAAAAAAAAAATTGAATGAATTTCATGATCTAATACATTAATTGGTGGCCGGTACACAGTAACATACGCATGGATGTAAGAGGAAGCACAGCCAGCACACACTCTCTAAAACACACACACACACACACGCACGCACACACACACACACACACATTATTTGTCCAAGTGTCCAGTGACCTCTAGTCTCTTAAACTTGTTCATTAAAAGTAATGGACTGGACTCGTAATGAGTATCGGCAATGAAAAGCGGTATTGTGCATTCCTCGACTGCATGGCTTGGAGTGCAGGCTGCACTCTTATAATGTAGAAACCTTTGCTCATAAACCCAGTTAATTCAGGTGGTTGGATGGTGGTTATCTCCTCTGTGCCGGTGGATGGACGGACTGGGCCGAAGGTACGGCTGCAGCTGAGATCTCATGCTCTGGACACAGCGAGCCTTCCTGTCCATGATCTCCTCCAGCCTGTGGACGTACTCCCCGAATGCCTGATAGACAGAGAGACAGACAGTTAGGCAACTGACACGGACAAACAGAGAAGTATGTCAATGCAACGAGAGACAGATGGGGAGGTAAGACAGGCAGAAACAGAGACAAGACAGTCATGTGAGACAGATTTTTTGCTAGAGGGGCATTTCAAGAAAGTTGACCTAAGTACTATTTTGTCCTTACCTTAGGTGTAATTAATCCTGCCACAAAGATTTCTGCTATGATCTTTTATTTAATAGGATATTTGGTTGCAATTCTTTGTTTTCATTTAGAGCCCTATTGTATTTTTCCAACAGTATCCCTCACTGAGGCTTTGGGCAATGTCTATTTTCCATCTGTGGACAATTTCACATTTACTCTCAAGGCTATGCAAAGCTGTTGATTGTGTTGAAATACATGTAATATAATGAAGATAAATCAGCTTTGTTTTTGGTGAAATGTCCCTTTAAATCCAGGAGGCCATCATATTTATGCCCCACATCCATTCTGCATCATGTTGACTAGTAGACAGAGCAGTTACAATTTAAGCCAATTCAGGCAATTAGCTGAAACTCTTATCCAGAGATAATTTGCATTAGGTGCAGCTGCTGAATAAGTCACATAAACAATAAGCCCAGAAATAAAAAAGTGAGAGATGTGACAATACAATGTTAAGTGCTATAACGTATATTTATTCTTTGGAAGCAAGGGATAGAGAACAGGGGAGGGAAACAGAAGAGGAAAGGCAAAAATAGAGAGCAAAGAGGAAGACACAATACAGCTGCAAATAACTGTGGTTTTGACTTTTGTTCTAACCATATCAGGTTGCTGGCACAGTAATGTCCCCTCTTTACGACACAAAGCCTCCATCTCCTCCAGCTGCTCCCAATGGGCCTGGACAACAAGCCACCTGAAAGAAAGAAAGAGAGAAAGACAGCAAGAAAGAAAAGAAAGAAAAGAAAGCAAGCGGGCAAAAAAGCAAGCAAGCAAGAAAGAAAGAGAGCAAGAAAGAAAGAAAGCAAGCAAGAAAGTTATTTATACTAATAGGCTCTAGATCCTGGTTACCCTAAAATGTACAGCAGCTTTTCTAAATCTGGCACCAAAGAGGTCTAAATTCTACATTTCTGTGGGATGAACAGGCCAAATTAGTGATGATTCTTTGATTTCTCAAAACTAAATGCTCCAGATTACTGTATCACCTAAAACATAATTAGAAATGTGTAACTTTGGATCATCTGTATGTATGATGCGGTGGCCTCTCAGTCTCAATTTGGACCATCACTCATTTGGGAAGGGGGGTGGGGTATAGAGCAAATTGTGAGTATATGGAGACTTGTGGTACTTACTGGGCGTGATCCAAGTCTTCCAGGGTCGACAGATGGATTATGGATGTATTTTGCTGATTTTGACTATTCGATTCTGTAGAACTGTTCACTGTGATTGAGCTGTGTGAGTTGTTGGGATGATTTGAACCTGCTGAGTGAGACGCTGTGCTCAACCGGCCCAAGTCACCTCCTGACTGGGGTGTTGAGATGCTAGAGGCCGGTTCGTTGTGGGCGTGGTGTGCGTGTTCTGGTGGCGTTTGTGTGGCAAGATGAGGCATTAAAATGTTTGGGGCAGCATCCCCCAAGCACCGGACAGAGTGTGAGATGGACTGAAGGAGAGACGTTTGTGTAGGAGGGTGTGGAGACGGTCTAAGGGGAGAAGCAGGGTTTTTGTTGCCCAGGACCTCATTCCCTGGTTGGGCTTGGGGTTTCAGACTGTTCCCTTGGTCCTGGAGGGAGACCAGGGTGACCACAGGGGGAGAAGACTTCGTTATATCTGATAGGTAAGGAAGAATAGAGAAACGACAGAAATAATGAATACATTTCTCATAAAAAAGCTTACACGTCTCAGCCTTATAGTACTATAGTAGAAAGTAGTAGAAAGTAAACTTGACCAGGGATTCTGGAGCACATGGAATAATTATTTATTAGGTGCAAAACACGACCCAGGCAGCATCTTCATTAGAAACAAATCTCTCACACCTAATAAATAATTATTCTGTGTACTCCAGAGTCCCTGGGTCAAGTTTACTTCCTTCACCATATATGAATACAATTGTTCATCCACTCTTTTTTCATGACTGGTAATTAATACACGCACATAAGCACTCACACTTACTCACCTACTCTGTGAAGATGGTGTGCGCCACCATGCATGTCTTTCTTTCGCTCGGTGTGATCATTAGCGATCATGGGCTTGGAGGTGGGAGCACAGTGTGTCTTCACTTTGAGCAGCTCCAAAAGAGACAGGCGAAACTCTCCATCCTCCTCCTCTACCCCTTCCCTCCCAGCCATACCTGCACATGATAGCTTCTCTTTTTTCACATCCCTTCTATTATCTCCTCCCCCCTCCTTCTCGAGGGGACAGGGGGAGGCGATGCTCTGTTCCCCCTGGAGGAAGGAGGCTGTGGCGGCCCGTCGGTCCACCTGAAGCAGAGAGAGGCTGAGGGGGTCCATGGTGCCGCTGAGAGAATCAGCAGAAGTCTCTTCTGGGGGTAAAACGGATGTTTTGGCTTTGACGTCTGGATGGTTGTGGACCTGAGCGCGAGGAAGAGACGCAATGAGTGCAGCTGATAGTATAGCTGGATCTTCAGAATATTTGTTGAGGGTCTTTGCAGGTATTTTACATCCAGTATGTGTGAAGAAAGTAGGGAGAGGGGGTGTTGCTGGTAGAGAGTTTGAAATTTCTCTTCTACCAGCCAATGATGATGCCTTCTGTCTGCCGCTGCTCAATGGTGTTCTCTGCGGGGCGTGAACAGGGTTGACATTTTGCAATGGTAGAGGCAGGAGGTTGGAGGTGTGATTGGTGTCTTTTGACTCAAGGGAGAGATCGTTGAGTTTGCCCGGGGTTGGGAGGGGGTCGGTGCAGTCACAGGCTGGGGAGAGGGGCCGTTCTGCTGGAGCCCGTTGATGCGGATGTGGATGGTCAAGAGGAGGGTGGTGGAGCTGGAGGTGGTGAAACAGGCTGTTATTGTCGGCGTTACTGTGTGCGGACGCTAAACCGTAACCGCCAACTCCTTCTTCTTCCTCCTCGGTGCTCCACTCTCCCTCAATCAGGATATCTGAGGCGTCCATTACTTCTTCGACCTCTTCTACTGGCCTCCACCTTTCCTCTGAATCATGGTTGGAGGATACCAGTGCCTCTCCATGAATCAACCTGTCTACTCCTTCTCTCTCTGTTGTTACCACCCAAGCCCACCTCCTCTGTTCGCCCTCCATCCCAGTTGGCCTCCATTCTTCCCTCCTTCCTCTTGCCTCTCCTTCCCCTGCTCCCTCTAATGGCCTCCTCTTCTCAGTTTCACCTCTCTCTCCTCCACCTCTTGTCTCCGTTTCTCCTCTAGGAACCCTCCACTCTCCACCAACACCACCTGTGTCATCGTGATCGTCTTCATCATTATTACTGTAGCTTTGAGAGGTCTCACTGTGCGAGGGAATCTCTCCACTGGGGCAATGCAAGTTCCCTCCACGAACATCAGCCCTAACCTGAACACTGGCTCTGTATGCACCTAGCACCTCCTCCAGACCCTGATAGGTAACGGGAGACACAGAGGAGCGGGAAGAGTGTGGGACAGAAAGACAGGAAGATAGAGAGACAGACGGAGAGTTAGAGGAAGAGAAAGACGGTGGGACAGAGTGTGAAGGAAAGAGATGGACAGACGGAGATGGAGAGGCAGATGAGGGCAGGAACTGCTGCAGCTGCTGGTGATACCACCTCAGATGCTTCTCTCTCTCCTCGTCCCTTTCTCCAACCCTCTGTAAATCCCCTTCCCCCATCCTTTCCAGTTCACCGTATGTCCCTCTATTCCTTTCCACTTGTCTTCTCTGCTCTCTCCATCTCCTCTCCTCTTCTGTCTCCCTTTGCCGTTTCTCCTTTTCTCCACGGCAGGACCCAGTTTCCCTTTGGGCTAAAGACAGTTTAACTGCACTGGCCGCTCCCTCTCTAGTCGTGACCCAAGAGTGAATCCGCTCTTCCGTTGGTTGTCTCTCCTCCAGCCCTGCCCCGGTATTTCGGTCTCTATTTGTGTGACCCGTACTCTCGATTCTACCGTGCCCTTCTCCATCTTCTCTTCTCCTATCTTGCCTCTCACCCGCTCCCTCTTTCCTCTGCCTACCGATTCCCAGGGAACCTCTAACTGGTGTAATATGCTCAAGTCCAATCTCTCCTTCTCTCCCCCCTCCACTTCTTCCCTCTTCCCCTTTGCTGTTCTTGGGTGTGGAGCAGAAAATAGCGCCGCCTGTCGGCACCCTTCTGGTAGGTGTGGTGGGGCCTGGAGCCTGTCTTTGTCTCCCCAACTTCGGCTTCTTAGGGGGACTTTTCCCTCGGGTGCTGTTACTGATACTGCTGCTGCCACCGCTGCTGCTGATGCTGGACTGGTTACGTTTTGGGGAGGGGGTTCTCTTGCATCTTCTTCCTCCTCTTGCTCCTCCTTGTCCCCTCAACTCCTTCACCCTGTGGAAAATGTAAACAGACATAGCAACTCAAATAACAGTCACTGATCGTTGCTACTACAACCACAAACACTACAATGAACAAAGAAAAAGCCTTTGTTTTTGCCAGTTTCTTGTTGTCCCATACACATGTCTTTATCAAGCACTGGGTCAGTGGCCGAAATTGGGTGAATGCAAGATGAAAATACATGTAGGTCAGCAAATGATTTTGGAGAGATTTGTATTTAAAACTACTGGCTATGTTATGTAGCCAAAGCCTCCCCAAGTCACATGATGTGAAGCAGACTGAATTACATCCAGTAGGGCTTTAGGTTGGTAGCCAAAAATAAAAATTGTGGCTTTGTTATGTTGCCAAAGCTTCCCCAAGTTGCTGCAATGTCAAGCAGGCTGAGTAATAGACTGTAGGATATGTTACTATCCAAAAGGTAAGCTTATGTTAGATTAACTGACTCAATAGCCTGCAAAACCAGTTAGGGGCTAGAAAAATGACTTGGAATTGGCTCCCAAAGAAAAAGTTTGAAAAACACTCGCTTAAACTATTTCATTGCTGGGGCTACTTGTGATGGTAGCATAAATATTTCCAGTTATTCCTGTCTTTGCACATAACATAAGTCTGCTAAATATCTAAAATGAAAATGTACTAACTCATAAAATGATTTCTTTGACAACTAAGTGCATATAGCGAGAGGTTATAGCTTAACTTTTCCCAGTTTTCCTATTATGCTCCAAACAGCTGACTAAACCTTTTCGACACTAATATCCCATCCTGTCCCATTACACATACACACAAACACTCACGCACACTTACCGGTCGGCGTATCTCAACGTGTTGAGTGTGTGTTCACTTGCTAAGTGACCTGGTGAAATGTTGGCAATCATGCATGTCTTTGAGTTACCGACAAAGGAGTCTTTCAAAACCTACAACGGGAACACAGCCAATCAAATATGGAAAGAAGCGATGAATGATACAGAAGATGAAGAAATATGTTGAAAAAAAACTGGTACAGTCAGCCATGCCATGTATGCTGTGCACTATAGTCGCTAATGTTTTGCTGTGTTAATGTCTGAGGTGTGTGGGTGTGTGTGTGTGTCTGTGTGTGTGTGTGTGTGTGTGTGTGTCTTTACCTGGGTCAGTTTGCTCTGTCTGAAGGGTGTGTGTGACTGCTCTTGATCAAGGGACCGGATGCATTCTTTAAGCTGAGACAAAACATTTACAAATGAGCAAACACCCAATCCCACCGTACATTTAGAAATGCCTTTGACATTAACTGTGATCTGTGTGTGTGTGTGTGTGTGTGTGTGTGTGTGTGTGTGTAACCTACAGCCAATAGACTCTGGTTGATCTCTGCTCCCTCCATACGACTCTGCCTGTCGGGCTCTCTGGTATCTGATGCCCTCTCACTACCTGCCAGGTCCACAAACCACATCCTACACACACACACACACACACACGATGAAACAGGTGATGCTAGCACAAGACTTTCTTTGTTCAATCATTTCGTGCTAATACCGCTTGGTTTATGTAATCTTATGACATAATGAGCGTGGTAATCCTTTAAGGAGAAAATTGAGTCAAAACTGTCAGTAAGCATACACACCATGACAAGCCCACGCTATAAAACACATAGGATGTTGCCACCGACCTGCCAGCTATCTGCTGTTCTGGACTTCTGAGCTGGATCTGAAGCAAGGCGTGGGAGCGAGAGGAGAGTGGGTTCACCCCGCTCACCCCCTGGGTGCGCTCCTCTGTACCCCATGAGATCACCTTTCAGGGCGACCGGGAAGGAGGAGGAGATGGGGCGAGAGGGGAAGAGGGAGAGATAAGGGACGGGAGGGAAATGGTGGTGTTGAGATTACACTGGACTGTTCCTTCTTCAAACGTATTTAAAAGCCTTTATTTTATGGGCTCATCTAGGGACATTTAAAAACACCTACACTCCAACATTTGAGAGTTTTTCCAAAGAAGAATGCCTTGGACTTTGTTTCATTTCATGATATACGTTTGAAGAAGGAACAGTCCAGGTACATACTCCAAACCAAAGAGCACATTCTTTTGAAGTTTGTTTTTGACATCTTGCACCATTTTTGTAGCACCTTCTGTTTTACTTCTTTGTATATCATGAAATCTTTCTTTTGGGTAATGTCCCAAGTATTTTTAGGTGCTCAGGACAGATGCAAAGGATTACCCCAATGAGATGTGAGATGATGTTGAGACTGACGTGTGTATTTACTGTATGCAACTAGTTTCTTTAATGCAATAGAAACACAACAAGACTTAAAAAAACAGGTGAGACATGACAGACAGGGTTTCATTCCAAAATGTTATATATTTCTTTTTTGGGGAAAAAAAATTCTAACTGAAATTCATCAGTTAATATTTCAAGAACATCAAAAGCATAACTATTTGGTAAGCAAAGGTGTTAAGATGGTTAGGTAGTAACCCATAATATTTTACTTTCAAGCCAGCAATCAAGTTTCTTGATATGGTGGACATCACGACACCACATAGCATGGAAACATAGCATGGGAATGAGGTGAGTTGTATGGACAGGGTCTAACCTCCAGCAGTGAGCTGACTGAGTCCACTTTGACCTCACTCAGCCCCGCGATGTGAACCACCTTCTGTCCATCCTCTCTTGCAAACAACCTACAGAAAGTTGGAGGAAAGGGAGAGGGATACAGAGGGAGGAGGGGAAAGCAATTGATTGCAACTGGCAAATTTAGACAAACATTAGATGGAAGGTATGAATGAGAAGGGTGAGAAAATGAATTCCAGCGTTATTATGAGGCACAAAATAACAGCAGGAGCTAAAAAAGAATGAGAATGAAAGTATACCCAAATATATCATACAATATGAAAATATACCAAAAATATGAAATATATGATATATATTTAGTTGGAAGACCAGCTCCAAGTCTCTAATAAAATAAAGCGAACAACATACTCAAACATTCCCTGGCAGCCATCTTAGGTTTTCTGGCCAAAAGTTCACTCAAGAGTCTTGATCTGAATAGAAATGTCTGTTCTATCCATCCAAAACCTAACATACACCAACTGCAAAAAGAAGAATTTATGGATTTTGGGATATCGCTATCATCAAAAGGAGGCCTCAAGACTTTTAAGAGACCACAGTGCCAAGAATGAGGAAAAAGAGAAAGGAATAGTTATTTTTCTCAAGTATTGGAACTGGATAAAAATGAAGTATATTAAAAGGAGAGGAGGAGACAAATATTTTGTGAATTTTAAAGTAAATGCCAGCAATATACTTAAATCATCTGTTTCCATCTTTCATAAATTGCAGTCAGGTCATCGTTTTATCTTTCCTAATTTCAATCTCCATCTTTTTTTTCTTTATGTAAAATACTACCTGTTTTTAGTTGTTAGTAGTATCTCTGTTTTCTACTTGTATGTGTATCTTATATTTTTTATTTGTTATTTTTTATTCAACTTTATTTAATTTAATTGTGGTACTTTTATATCACTGTCTCTTTGTGTTTTATTGTATGTAAAGCACTTTGTAAACATTGTTTTTAGAAAAGTGGTATACAAATAAAAGTTATTACAATTATATTATTATATTACAGTTATACAAACACACACCGTTTCCTGTGGTCCAACAGGTCGTACAGCTGGCCGCAGTAGATCTCAAAGAAGCTGACATACAGCAGCAGTGGTGACGGTGTGCGTGTGGCGGACAGGTGAGCAAAGATGTCCCGGGCCGCCAGAGCATACAGCCCCGGTCGCCCAGGAGACAAACCCAACATGGTGTGAGTCTTCCCTGCACCTGTCTGGCCGTACGCAAAGCAGGTGGCCTGGCCTCTGTGGACACACACACACACACACATATAGAAAGTCAGGAAGCACAAATGCATGCACACACACAGCCAGAAAACACAGTCCCCAAACTCCTGCAAGCTCTTACAAGCACGTATACACACATACACACACACACACACACACACACACACACACACACACACACACACACACACACACGTACATCCACATGCACACACAAAGCTCAAGGTCAGCCTAACACCAGTCATTGTATCATATTATAGTGTCACCGTTGTACACTGTAGTAGTCAAGTCAACACACTGTTGCTAGCCATTTACAGTATTGTGTTTCCTCCAACAATACTTTTAAAGTGCTTTATTCAATTTGAGCCTCTTGGAACATGAACAAATATATCATCAAGTATATGATAGAACCACAAAACTCAAAAATTACAGTGAACTAAGACAATACTCATAGTGTGTGGATGGAGACAGCACTAAAACGTGAGTGCATGCTTTTGTTTTGGGAAAGGAGCATTGAGTGTGTGAGACCTACATTGTGTAACCAGCAATATTGCTTTTCTTTGGTGTATACATTGTGTGACATTAAATTAAAACACACTGTACTGTAGTTAAAGGTATACACAGGCACATAGACAGTACCCACCACTTTCTATGGGCGTAAAACACATGTTCAACTTTTATCTTACCGACACTGAATGCATTTACATACACACAGTATTCTGAATCACAGCTCGATAATATAACTGCTAAAGTCTTAGTCAATCAATTGAATACTGTATGCATGAATAATCTGAATGTTGGGAATATTACCATGGAAACCCAGTTTATGCAGATCTGAAAAAGTAACAGTACATGAGATTAAGTTCCTCAGTATCCTCAGTAATACTGGTTTGTCCCAAATATATTTTTCATGTTTCCTTTAGTCAAGATAGCTTTTACGGGTTAAATATATTATTTACTCATGTCAACTCAAAAACTGAATACTTGATTAACCCAAGTGTTAATGGGGTATACGTCAAAACTTTATCTGCATATGGACACTGATATAAGCTGTTCATGCTATCTATCATTTGTAGTTTGCACATTATTATGCATCATTTGCTGTATATCAATATAGTTGTACTATTGTGATTGTGCCAATGCTGCTACCAACTTCACCAAGGCTGCTTTACTGGGAGAATAATTCAGCTGTGAATGTACTGTATACTTGTAGTGTATTTATTATTTAGCTGGGTGTTACACAGTGGGCCTCATGCAGCAACATTCTCTTAAATTTCTCTTATATTTTCTCTTAATTTTCTGTTAAGAGAAAAAATAAGAGAAGTCAACTCCAGATGCACCAAACGTTCTTAACCATCCAAATCTGCTCTTACCCAGGTGTGCTGAATGATGAATCCCACTTGATCATAAATTGGAGGCGCGTGGCCGATTGTTTGTTATTAGCATAGGTAACGCCCCCTAAACACCATATAAGGGCAGGTGTTGTGCCGTGTGCAAATACTCTGGCACATGGCCAAGAATTGGAGAGGTGCTCTTGGCAATCTGAAACGGCCTGGATGGCCAAAGCATCTGAGAGCAGTATGTAAGCCATTCAGAAGCTGAACACACGCAATATCATCCAAGGGTTTTTATAGTCTTAATTGGGATCAATGGACCAATAGTATTTCTTTAGCCCACAAATTTAATAATCCAATCATTATAATTACTCTAGATTATTACATATAATAATCTAAATTTGATTATATGATATTCATGCATTTTTTTATGTTCCTCAAATTTAAAACTTATGTTTCCTTGCGTTGGACAAACAATTTGTGGACTGTGAAAACGAGATGTTTTTTTCTTATCTTGGTAAGAGTGCTCTCGACCACTCGTAAAATTTTCTCTTACCTAAGAGAAGAGCAAAAATAAGAAAACATTGGTGAATCCCAGAAATCAATGGGTACTAACAAAATAAGAACAAATCGTGGATACGAACAAAAATAAGAGAAAATTTGTTCGTATATCGCTTCCTGCATGAGGCCCAGTATTTCTTATTTACACTGTATGTGAGGCCCTGTTACGTTTTGTCCTGCACTTACATGCCAATCCTATATAATGTAACAGTCTTCTAATGTGTCAGTGCCAGTTAACCAGGCAAAATTAAATAGATTGTGATCATAAGGATGGTAGGGTGATATTATACCCACCTCCTCCAGCACCACTACATCACTGCTACCCTACCCGTTGAGCATGTGCTGCACCAGAGGATAAGCCGTTCTCTGATACACTTCCTCGTTGGAGCTCTCCTCCCCAAAAACCTGGTCAAAGTAGAACCTGTGCTGTAGGGACAGAGGAGCAGAGGGGCGAGGCGTGACACAAACAGAACAAGCAGTACGATTGTCTTATTGTTGATGATTGTCTCCGCTCTGCGCTATAATCTACCTGAAGTATGTACTGTGTGAGATCCACAGCTTCTTTGCTCTCATGGACGATCACACACTCTCCGCTCTGAGTCGTCACAACATCTGCCTCTCCTCTCCTGTCCTCTGCACGTGTCAGAGGTCTTTTCCTCACACACACGCTGATCCGCTGCTCCCCTGCTTGCCTGCAGAACATACACACACACACACACACACATCAAACACAAAGATACACACAGTCAAAATCAGGATGACGGTGGCTGGAGGAAACAATCTCATATGCAAACTATATGCAAACTTTGTGAAATAAAGAGATGCAAACACATAAAAGAAATATATAAGAAGTGCATGTCTAGGAAATCTCTGCAAGTATAACAGCAATAGGAATACTTTAAATCAGTGTTTCTCAACCTGGGGGTCGGGACCCCCCAGGCGGTGTGAGGGGTCGCAGGGTCATGGGTTGGGGGGGGGGGGTCGCGAGATGATTTATGGGATAGGAAAAAAACATATTTCTACTACACAAATGTATTATTATGTATATTTTTTTCAGATATTCTGATAATTTTTGTTTTTGTCTTGTGAAATAGTCTGAATAGTCTCTACGCCTCCTCTGATAATTAATCAAATTAAACAACCTGAAAAAAGGAAAACCCATCTTTGGTTGAATTGTTCACCACCATGCAGCCTGTGACAAGGGATCAAGAGCAGGCATCACTTCATTTTAAAGGGTCCTGAGCCAAAAAGGTTGAGAACCACTGCTTTAAATGACTTTCTTTCTCAATAAATGCATAAATCATCACAGCCTTCTTCAGTGAGATATTCATTTTCAAACAGGGATCACTACAACTCACTTTTTGTTTGGAGCGGGAGGGGAACTCAGCGGTAGTCCGTAGTTGTAGCCAGCTGTTCTCTTTGATTCATAAACAGGTGTGGGTTTTGCCACGCGCCTACAAGTCCCACTTTCCTCTATCCTTGTGTCAGGTTTTGCCCTCCTGGAGACTGCCAGTCTATCTTTGTGGCCAACTGGTTTCGTGTTATACTTCGACGCTGCTGCTGCTGCTGCTGTGTGCCCGGGGTTCAGCTGGCGGACGGAGGCGTGTCTCGGTGATGATCTGGTTTGAGAGCTGCAGATGGGCAACCGTCTCGTAACGTCCGGCTTGCCGTTTGCTCCTGTGTGATGATCGGATGTGTGATGATGGACGCCCGGTCTGTGGTGGTGGCAGCTCCCTTTGCATCCACATTTAAGTACACTTTCATTGTCAAAGTCCAGCTGCAGAGGTATGGCTGACACTTTGGCCTGGACCGACCCATCGTTTCTGCCAGAATTATGACTTGCATAGACATTAACAGCACCGATGGGGCCGTGAAAACGCTTCTGATGACGATCGACTGTTTCACAGCCGAAATCAAGTCGTCTGCGTACGGTAGACGGTCTGGAGGAAGAGGCTGCATGTAGCCGAGTCACATCATCATCATATGCATCTTCCTCATGACCTCCATCCTCACCATTGACGTTAACATCATCAGCATCATAAGTAAAGCCACCGTCCTCTTCATCGCCGCCATCCACTTCATAATCATCATCATCTCCGTATCCGTGGCCCTCCAGGTCGAGAGTTTTGACCACCTGGACCAGATGGAAGAGGCGGGTCCTGTCCTCCATGCTGCGGATCCCCAGGACGGGATAGTCCTCCATGGTCAGCGCCGAGAGGTGAGCTGCTCGACTCACACCCATGGAGGTAAATCTGACAGAATCAGAGGCAGACAGAGAGAAGGAGACAGGTGAGGGTGAATCTGGATCCCCTGTGTCAACATCTACAGTATGTGTGTGTGTGTGGGTGGGTGTGTGTGTGTGTGTGTGTGTGTGTGTGTGTGTATCTTTGCTTCTACATGTGTGTGTGACTCACCTGGCATAGTGATGCTCCAGCCCGACCTCTCTCAGACACTCATACAGGCACAGCTTCATTACCTCCCCTTCTTTTTCCTCTTCTTCTTCTTCTTCTTCACTCCTCCGACCCTGAGCAGGACAGAGATGTTGCTGTCGTCTCTCCATCAGTTGGTCTAACAAAGACACCATGAACAAGGAATGACTGTACAACACTCACCTATTTCACCCTAAACCTACACTAAAAGCAACTCAAACTTGAATCCACACGAGACAAGCCCTCTGCTGCAGTCCACTGCATCCTTCCTTCCTTCCCTCTGTGATTTCTGCCACAGACTGATGGCCAGTATAGCTGGTCACTGTGTTACTACTACCACACTGCACTGTTGTGGTGGCAGGCAGAGCGCAGGACACTGGTATGATGCTGAAACTCGACACTTTCCCAGGATGGAGCTGGGGGGGCAGGCAGCACAGTCGCGCCGCATTGCTGTACGGCAGCAAATATGATAAATATAGCAGGCACAGGCTCAAGCAACAGTTGGCTTGTACAGTAGACTGGCTGACAGCTGCAACAGTGCGATGTGAAGTATTAGGATGGAAGTATGAAATGAAAGTATGTGCATGACAAGGTCAGACAGGGCTCAAGCCCCTACCACTGATACAGACTGTTTATTTAAAACAGGGCATTATGTTCGTGAATAAAGTACACCACTGAAAAAATATCATTCCACTCCTAGCCTCAATGGTTCTAAGTTAGGCGTTTGAGTCAATTTTCCTTTTGCCTGAGCCGCTGCCCCCCACAGTGTCTGCGCAGGATCCTGCAAGCATCACATGTTGGGATTTCATGCTCTTGTTCCTGTAACTGATTATTGTCAAGAAGCGCAACAAAGACGGGTTGTAGTGCTTTTTAAATTACGTTTATGGCTGCTGGGCGTGACTAAAAGCTTTACAGGAAAACAGAATATAAGTTGTTCACACCTGATCATCACGGGAGCCGATATATTGGTCTGTTGTGTTGCAGTTTATCAATATTATAACTAATCTTAACTCCAAAGCTAAAAACAACAAATTGTTCCAAAGCCGTAAGCAACGTATTTGCGTGCATGCATGAATTAGCAGTTAGGAAGTTTTGCCTGTTAAAAGTCTTTTATAGGCTTAATCTCATCAAGACTTACCTGTTTCACTCCAGTTAAGACGTTATAGCAATGGAAGACGTAGGAATGAGCAGGACGGTTTATCCGGCAGGTAAACTGAAGTGACAAAATGCATTAATTTTTCACAAAGTTGCTAGCTTGAACAGTATCCCCGTTTCCGTACACAGAAGACATCTCCATAACGACCAAAACGGGTTTGAGTGGGCGCACACTTTCCCGCTGGTTCTGCCGTCCTATGAGAGTAAAGATACTCTCTTTTAGTTCCTGACAGACCCACAGGTGGTAGAAATTAACAAATCATATCAGACTGGCTGCAGCATTTTCAGCCGGACAGCCGGTCAAATTATCTTAACCTCAGCATGATAGAGACTAATCCGTAAGACAAAGCCTATTTAGACTAAGTAGGTGAGATGGTCCCATCAAGGCAGTTCCACAAGAAACCCATTAAGTTACCCGCATTGCCTTGCAAACGACTGTGAAATGTAGATAGGCCTACTGCTGCTTTAATTATCATGGTGGAGCTTTAGGCAACTGTTTCTTTTCTGGGCTCGTTTATGATAAAATGGAGAGAAATTATATGCTCTTCATATTAGCCAGTCTTAATTTGTATTGTAGTGTACTGCATTGCTGGCAATTTTGTTGGTTTACCATTATGTTACAGGCCATAGAACCAGACTGAAGAAGAAGAAGAAGAAGAAAGAATGGACAGCAGCCAGAAACAGATAGATAGATAGATAGATAGATAGATAGATAGATAGATAGATAGATAGATAGAAAAACAAGACAAAACAATAAAAAGTCAGACATGAAGTAAAAGTAGGGTTAAATAACAGGAACAAAACAGCTGAAACTACTGTATATAAAATCTTGTTTAGGCTACTTGATTCAAAAGATGAAACTATTTCTGTTTTGTCAGCTATGTTTACAGCGACTAGTGTAGGGGTATCATGCAAGATTAAGTCCAGTTAAAACAGTCCAATATAATGACTAATAGTTTAATCTCACTGTTTCTTCACTCTCCAGATGTTGGCACAACAGGAAAATGTATGGCTGTCTTGACCCTAGGTTGCACTCTTCTGTTTCCTCCCCATATACAGAATAGACAGTTGGGTAGTTCTATACTAACCCATATTCAACAATAAACATCTTCTTAGAGGGTTTCCTCAGGACAAAATCTTATTGTGTCAGAGGCCTAACTGCTAGTCTGTTTAAGATTTATTCTTTTTCTCTTTATGAAATGTCATGTTTGGTTTTCATAATTACAATAAGATTTTTTTTTTATTAATTTGATTATTCTGTCACCAAACCTTCATATCCACAATTGTTTTCTCATGTAAAACCATTTTTGTAATTTTTATAAAGCATTTTAACACATCTCCACCGTTAAAGCCTCTTGTAATGCCAAAGCTGTTAAACTATAAACCTCTGTCATCATTTTAATCTGATATACTATGCCACCTATACGTTTCTTTCTATTGCGTTTTCCACCCAGTTCTATTTGTATACACTCTGTATACTTGTTTACACCTTTAGTTTGTAAAGTATTTATTCATCTTATCTAAAGGTGAGCAAGCAAAAGGGGAAGTGGCTTATTGAGCGCTTGTTTCATTACGGACTTTAATTCGACGTAACACACAACATTGGCTCTTCCATCTTCCTCAGGCTCTCCAAAGCCCCCTGACTTTCTTGAACTGTTGATACTAGTTAGTGTTAGTTTGCATTTTATGATTTCAGAAGTATCCAGATAAACACAGTCGGCCTGTTTGATAGAGATAATATACTCAAGTGGAGTATGTTTTAGCGAGATAACAGCTGAGCTTTTTAGCGAGATAACGTCTAGATAACAACTGTTAGCAGCTAGCTTTAGCCGTCAGTTAGGCTACCGGACGTCATGTGACGGACTACTATGGTAACCAGAGAATTTAGAATATGACATAAATGAAATTCAGCACCAGGGATGCAACCAGGCTACATAAAAGGTAAGTTTGTTTCATATTTTGACTGGGCAGTTAAGTTTAAACGTGTAGAAATAAAAGTAAAATAAAAGATGAAAAGAAAGAGCAGGATTTATTTCCTCACCTCAGAGTGTTCCTATGTTGGATTCATGCCTACCTTTTCGGTCTTCGAACTGATTGTATGTCTATCTGCTTTGGGCCGCGTGTTCTCTCTCTCTCCCACTCACTCCCTCTCAATCTCAGTCAGTCAGTCACTCACATGTTTATTTTTACACAAAATAAGAGATGCAAAAATTATTTTACTCCTCTGTGGTAGGGATGGTATGGATATGCTCATGCTCACAGGTCTGACCAAATCCAGTTTCAAAGTTGATAACAATACCACCAAAAATTAGAATTTGGCAATGTTATTTCTAGGATAATGTTTGTCTAGGCGGATTTCCAAAGAGCCACTTGGAGACTCAAAATTGACACTTGGTAACCAAGTGACAAAAAAAATCTGTTTTTATTTTTTATTTTTATTTTAGAGTGTGTTTCTTGTTACCTCTCCTAAACTATATACTCATCTTCATTTACCAGGAATCCTGCTTTAGGAAATGCTCAACATGACTTCTGAGGAGAAGACTTCCCAGACCTCCTCTCCCTCTCCCCCTTCCTCCTCCTCACCTCCCCCTGCCTCACACTTCATAGGGAGGAAAGAGGACATAGTGCAGGCCCGGCGTGTGACCAAGCTGGTGAATGGATGCAGAGATATACTGGTCCTGTACCACCAGGGGGAGCTGCACGCTATGGACATGCGCTGCTACCGTAAGCTGTGTGTGTGTGTGTGAGTGAGGGACTGTGTTTTTGGTCATGGTTATGTGCGTGATGGCTCTAATTAAAGCTCCAATTATAAACACTGTCTTCATTTGCTTCCTGTTGGAACATTTTGGATAAATGTTAACATTCCTAATGCCATATTTTCTCTAAGTGTGGTGTAAATCTGCTTTTTGTGGTGGCCTTCTACTGCTAAATGAATTCAAAAGAAATATTGTTGAGTAGAATGACATTGATGTTTTTTCATTGTTTTTTGTTTGTTTGTTTTTGTGTGTGTGTGTTTTCCATTGGCAGATTCAGGTGGTCCGTTACAGCAAGGAGACATTGAGGTGAGATGGCTACTGTTTTCTCTATCAAAGGACTAGTTTACCAAAAAAAAGAAAGTTGTCAGTCATTATCCGACATCTATCCCAAAACTGGAATCAGTCTTGCACAAATCCATTTGGTTTAAGAGTTATTGAGAGTTTTTGAGTGTGAAATTGTCGACGCTTCAGCATTGGAGCACCCTGTACTTTTGTGGTGTTAATTATAGCATTATGAAAAGAGCACAAAGTTTGAAACCAGGATACAATAAAATTAGGACCACTTTGTCATGGGCTACAGCATGAAAGACAAATGGAAATATTAATAAATCACATTTGTACAGTAAACAATGATTCTGACATATCAAAAGGCTAAGGACAAGCTCAAACAAACAAAAAGTGTGAGTGAAATACAGATGCATGGATACAGCAGTATCTTTGCAAAACACTGTGTAGAAAAGTGCTATACAAATGTAATTCTACTCGCACTGAGACTACCACGATTACTTCTACTCTCTCTCATCTCTCATCATCTCCATCCTGTGCCGCTGTCAGGAGTTTGACGGGCGGATGTGCATCGTGTGTCCCTGGCACAAGTACAAGATCACGCTGGCAGAAGGGGAGGGGCTTTACCAGGCGGTGGACAATCCCACGGCCAAACCGCTGAGAACACGCTGGCGCTCCAAGGGTGTCAAACAGAGGATCCACAGGGTCACGGAGGTCAACGGGGACGTGTACGTGACGCTGAACGACTGCGGCGAGTCCGTCGAGTCGGACACCTACCAGACCGAGAGATACAGGGACGTGTTGCTCAAGAATCAGCCAAAAACCAAGCCCAAGAAATAGCCAGAGTTGTGTGATAATTGTCATTTTCACCTTTATTAGACAGTTTTTTTTTAAGTTGAGAGAGACAGGAAAGAGTGGCAGAGAGAGGGGGATGACATGCGGCAAAGGTCCTGGACCGGATTCGATCCCAGGATGTCGTGTTTACATGGCACACGCCCCAGACCACTTAGGCACCAGGACGCCCCATGGCAGCTTTTCTTATAAAGTTTCAAGGCCACTTGTGATGTTTTTTTTGTCTTTCAGTGGGAATAGTGTCAAGGTGCCAAAGGACAAAGTTTAAATGATCTACTTGGTTGCAATGATCCATTTGTTAATTGTTCTGATTTGACTGTTAATCGGATTAATAAGAAGTCTGTGAGAATGTGCATTTAGCTACATTTATAAAATAACTGCCTGTAAGCTTCTTCTTTTTTTTTTAAAGATTATGTTTGGGCATTTTTCCTTTATTAGATAGTTGATAGTGAAGAGAGACAGGAAAGTCACGGTTACTGTATGTGCCTTAGACCACTGAGCCACCACCTGCCTAAGCTCTGAGAGTCAGTCTAGGATGTAGGAGGAAATATGTGACAAAAGAGTGTCTGTGTTTGGTAGCAGAACAATGGGATGAGGAGAAAATATGGGGCATTTCAACAGTCTGGTCACAGGCAGAGGACATGTGCCCTTGATCAGTCCGCTTCATTCGGACATTCAGAGAAATCCTGAAATCTGGTCTCCTCAGCTATACGCTATTGTTTGGTGCTTTGCTCTATGATTGACATATTTCTGTGGTAGCAAGATCAAAAAACAGAACGATACTGCAGACATTGAGAAAATCGATAGTCATATGATGTAGCACTTCCAGCTATTTAACAATTAGAAAATTATTATAGGACATTTTCTTTGGATTTACAGTATTTTGTAAAGTAATGTGTATTCCTACAGAATATTAATGTTGATAATAGTAGTAATTCCATAATGTACTACAAATACACTGTTTATTTTGGTAGCAAAAAATGACTGAGCATTTTTATGTCCCGCCTCCATTGTACATGGTATGTGGGACGTTATTTTGTCATGGTGACATCTTTGTCTGTCTATCTGTCTGTCTGAGCACAATAACACCAGAACAATATATATCATAGAAACTTCTTACTTACACCACAGGTTCACCCTATAGAGGAGATGATCTGATTAGATTTTGGAGCACCTTGCTGCAGAAATTAGCATATTAATTAGGGAAAAACTGATTTTATTCAAACCACTATAACTCCTTATTGCTTTAAGAAACGGAGTTCATATTAATAATATTATAGGGAAATATCCAACAGGTATGTGTGATTATTGTCAGGAACAGGAAACAGCTGAGCATGTTTCCAGAGGTGCTGGAGACTGGAGAACAACAATTTACAATGAAAACAGCGTTAAAATGAGCAGAGAATGCAAGGAATTGTAGGGTTTTGATTGGTTTCTTGAAGGATACATGTTTAGTGGAAAGAATTGAATTACTAGTAATGACATGATTAGTCATTTATGAAACCAGTAGATGGCAGTAATACAACGAATACCGGTAAAGCTGACAAAAGGAAGAAGGGTCGCAGTCTGATGACGTACCAAGAGTGGTGCATCCATTCAAGTTCGTGTGCATCACTAGCATCAGCAGCCGAACCGACTCTGTTGGCATGGTTAAATCTGGTGTTCATAAATTTCACCGAGCAGTTTTGACGAAGCTATATGTTGACAGGAGATCCAGACTTTTGAAAAGCAGTCGCGCCCCTGCGGATGTTTTTGTGTAAAGTTTTGAAGCCATCAAAGATGGCAGCTGACAGATAGAAGATCAAGATCCTGGCTAACAATAAAATCACCTTTCTGGGATCCTTCTTCATATTAAACATTATCCACTCGTCATGGCATCGGGTATGTTATATCGGCTAATGTTATGGATTTTAACAGTTACTTTTCTGTACGCTGTCCCAGAGACGAGCTTACTGTACATTCAAGTTGACAAGTGAATGAAGTTGTGATTTCCACTTTCTCTGCAGAGGATGAATTCAGTCTGCTGGTCATCGTTGTGGATGTGAACCCCATATGGTGGGGCCAGCAAGCTCAACGGGAGCCACAGGTGATACTAAGCTGCATGTTATTATAACTCATGAATCGGCTCCAGACTGAGGTTTGTGATACACGAGCAAATTTGGGGCAAAATTTGCCGGGAGTGAGTATGAGCAACTAGGTAATGGGCAATAATAACTGACAAATTTGACAGTTGGAGGAGTGAAAATGCATGAAGTAACGTACTGCTGCAATCACTGCCATCTTGGCCTCCTCTTTTCTACTGGAAATGTAATAATTTAATCATTTTATCAAGGTTAACCACTGGAACTTCATAACATGTGTATTATAGGCTAGTTAGCTTGCTAGATAAAATGTTATATAAAAAGAATCAGCTGTTCCTAGTTGTCTAGCAGTTGGACCATTTCTGAAATATTTTGGGCTGAGGACAGGTCACCTGACCAATTTCCTTGTCTCTGATTGGTTGATGTTGAAACCTTGCCAGCAAAGCCTGCTCTCCTATCAAACTTGGCTAGATTTCAAATTTATACATTGCTGTCAGTGAGAAATTTATATTTGCCCTAAAAATATGCCTGTGTATCATCACCTTAAGAGTCTAAACAACACCTGATTCCCTCTTCTCTCCTTCCAGTTCACCCTGTCCAAGTGTCTGGATGCTGTCATGGTGATGGGAAACTCCCATTTGGCCATGACCAGAACCAACAAACTGGCTATCGTTGCTAGCCACTGTCAAGACAGGTAACTCTCCAGTACAGCGGTTTCAGAGGTGAAATGATGACTGTCAGTGCTGCATGTGCGTTCACATCAATACTTTTGTGTTTACATCTCTCCCTCTGCTTCTCGTCTCAGTCACTTCCTGTATCCCTGCAAGAACTGGAGAGCCGGGGACGGCTCTGGGGACGACGCCTCCTCCAGCGGGGACGGGAAGTATGAGCTTCTGTCTGTGGCCAATAACCTTATTGCTGAAGAGATCAGGAGTGTCATGTCAAGAAGTGAGTACAAGTCTGTTTTATGCTTTGGTAAAATTATCTTAAAATATATGAATATTACTTGCTTAACATCAAGTAAGTGATCTATTTTATGAGTGTACTGCTTTTGGGGATGAGCTTTCTCAATATATTAATAGCAAAGCAAAAGGGGATACTTTTATTACAAAAAGTTTTATTTATTTTGAATGTGAAAATGACCCTTGTATTGTCTGTGTAGTTAATTTAGTTTTACTTATGTCTAAATTTTTATTCACAATTCAAAATTTACAATCTAAACGCCTTGCTTCTGCTTGCTTCACATTCTTGTCAACTTTGATAAGAGACGGCTTATTTCAGAGTTGTGGGCTGTGTTTTATTGTGTCGTCTAGTTAAATGTCTGTTGTCAACCTCCTTTGAATTTCTTTATGTCTCTAATGTGTTTACAGCTGAAGTGAAGGGACACTCCACAGATACTTTGTTGGCTGGATCCCTTGCCAAAGCTCTCTGCTGTATCCTTTCCATAAAATGTCTAAGGATAGGTTGCACTGTATGTGCACGTGTGTCGGTGAGAGTCTGAGGGAGGATGGAAGTTGTGTTTTTATATGTTGTTACTGGACTGGAGGAATTTCCCTTGCTTGGATAATAGTTTCCCTTGGCTAAGCCAGATTTAACTGTTGCATCAGGTTGTAATTGTTTTCTTGGCTGAGCAGTGTTTTTCATAAATGTTCCTTGAACCTTCAATATTCAGATATTCACAGAGTCACAAAGGAGCTGGAAGGTAAATTGCAAATTCCCATTATTAAGCTTAAGTAATTATTTTGTTCATTTGGTCTTTATTATTTATGTTTTTAAAACTCTCACAGGTTTTTCAAATGTATCCTGTTTCTTTTTTCAGCTGGACAAGAGATGAAATCAAGACTATTGGTAAGTCCTCAATGGTCTAATTAGAATATTTGTAAGCCTTAAATGGTCTAATTAGAATAGCCTGGTCTAATTTCTGTATTGTCTGTACTTGGTAGGTGATAAAAGCAGCAGAGGACTGCGCCCTCCAGTACATGAACTTCATGAATGTCATTTTTGCGGCCCAAAAGCAGGTAAAACAGCTGATCTTACTTCTGTTTTACCACTTTGTTCTCAACTAATATATACATTTCATTCACTAAAAAAAAGTTTCCACTCTGTTTTTGTATTTTGACGTAGAATATCCTGATAGATGCCTGTGTGCTGGACTCAGACTCAGGTCTCCTTCAGCAGGTACATTTCTTTATAGCTCTATTAAGACTGTCACACCACTACAGTTTTACCCTACAATACTACACCCGGCAAAGTGTCATAATACCAAGTACCATCCCAAAAGAGTACCAAACTACTTGATTATGAGTATTAAATGGGTGGAGCAGTTCCAGGTAGTAGAACAAACTTGCAAGCTAACAAGCTCTCCCACCAGTTTGTCTTGTCATTCTTTAAAATGTGGATATGGTGAGGCATCTTTTTCAATATATTAATATTACCAAGGGTTTGGTGTTGTGATACTGTGGTTGTACTGTGCTTTCCTAACCTGTATTCAAAGTGAACATCGGTGGTTTTCCTATGTAGTGCCAGGTTTTCCACCTTCGCCTGTTTGTTTCACTAGGCTTGTGACATAACTGGAGGATTGTACCTGAAGATCCCACAGAAGGTCGCCCTGGCACAATACCTTTTGGTGAGAGCACGATGTAGTTTTACACATTTTGAGAATATGGTTTATGTTTTTTTATGGTTCATTTTTATTTGTCTCTTCTCCATTGTGAGTTTGTTTCTATGTACTATTGTCAATACAGAGACGATTATCGCTGGTGTAACTTTACATTTCTAGCTGTGATTTATTCAATTTTTTTATAGCCTGTAGTTTTTTTTTTCTTTCTAGTTCTTTCTCGATTCTTGATATTGGATGTAGTGTATAAATTTATGGATGTTGCTAATCATTTTTTGATTGTTGATTAGATGATTTTTGACAGTCATACCCTGTCACCTGCATGGACCTTTTATCTCCTAGGTGTTGATTTGTCTCATTATAGAACGCGATTACCTTTGCCCTCTGATTGGACCGTTTTCCTTCCTGTTCACCTATACACAGTATATACAGGCCCCACTGAAGTGTTTATTCAGATACCTGACCAAAACATTGTGTCTTTAAATAAAGCTCTTGTAAGTTACGACCGTATGCGGGAGTCTACAGCTTTTGAGAATATGGTTTATCTCATTTTTATGGAAGAAACGATTTGATTTGTGTTTGTGATTGTGTTTTGTGAACAGTGGGTGTTCCTGCCTGATTCTGACCAGCGCTCCCAGCTGGTGCTGCCGCCGCCCGCACACGTCGACTACAGAGCCGCATGCTTCTGCCATCGCAACCTCATCGAAATCGGTTACGTCTGCTCAGTGTGTTTGTCAAGTAAGTGTGATTCCAAGTTAAATTAACGAAGGAAAAAAAAAATCATACTGGCAAAACTGAAATTATGTTTTGTGATGAAACTAAATCTTCCTCTCTCTCGTCTTCTCCTTAAGTATTCTGCAACTTCAGTCCCATCTGTACAACTTGCGAGTGAGTATTATTTTTCTTTTCTTTTAAAGAGGTACACCACACCTTAAAGCATTAACCCTCAATCCATTTTTTTTTTAATCTTTAAACACTACTGGTATACATCTGAAATCATGAAGTCTACTTTCATCTCCTCTGTTTTTAAGCTCTGTGTGTGTGTCAGGCTTGCTTGTGGTTTATTTTGGTTAATAATATCTAAATTGTCTTTTGTTTGTTTGTAGGGCTGCCTTCAAAATCCAATTGCCACAGATGGTGAAGTCAAAAAAGAAGAAACTCAAACCATCCACATGATTTGAGTTGGGATTAAACTAATATGCTGCATTTCCTATTTTTGATAGTACTAAGTATACCATTTTTGTCTGGTATAGTAAACTAAGTTCAGTGTTATCCTGGATATGCCTTCGAGGCAGTAGGGCTAAATGAAAATGTTGGTTTGACTGACACCGACTGCCTTTACATGCAGGCTGATAATCCAGTTATCTGGCTACTCTGCTCTTATTCCAAATTAACTGATCTCAAATTAATATCTCAAAATCTGACCTCATCTCTCCAAAACCCAGTTAATTCCAACCCGACTGAAATTTCATCCTTGTTGAAACAAGTGGGGTTTCCTCTGAATAATCCTGAGGATATTAACATAATAATAACATAACATAATGTAAAAGCCTGCACACAAACTCTTTATCCTCATCACATTATTGCACTTCTGCGCAAGTGTTTTCTTCCTAAACTTTTCATACTGATCTCAAATAAACACCGTAAAGGAAAACTGGTTATGATGTGCGATTATATTTCTCATATTATTTAATATAAACTGTAAGTGCATATCATAGTACTTCAGTGGTGTTGGGTAAAGATAATCCACTTACAGCCTATATGTAAATGTAGTTACTGTTTTAGAAACAACACTGCAACTCTTGGCATTTTTTTGTAATGTGAATTTTTATATAATTAAATAATTTTCTTGAAATAAATTTGTATTATGTCCCTAATTATACAATATGTTTCAGGATACGTCTTCCACAGATCTTTTGTTGCTGTTCTGATAGGGAAGGCCTCAACAATGACATGTAGAGATGTAAATATATTACTTGTGTTAAGTTTTACACCAGAGTTTGTTACTCCTCAAGAAAATTACTCAAGAGTTTGCTCAAAATGGGTGAAGTACTGAATTACTTGTGTATAAAAAACATGAAGGTTATGTTCACGTCCCAAAATCTAAGATTCCCCGATTTGGTGTGGCCCTTGCATAAAATTTGATGGGTCATTATCTGCCTGAGATTTGTTAATGGTCCCTTTTTAATGATGGCAACAAAGTTCCTATCAATATTTTTTAAAAGTCTTGAGTGACTTCTGTTACTGTAAGTAACATGTCATTGAACTCACTATTAACTAAAGGAGTAACTACTAAAAATAACAAGTAAACAAGTAAAAATACAGACTAAGTTAAAAAAAAATATATACACAGAACAGTACTTACGAACATACACTAAATGCCACTGTCTTAATAGAGTGAAGGTGAGCAATTTTGCAGCCAACTGTGATCAACAGTATTTTTTCATTATAGCCCATTGTCCACATGAAATTTGCCCCATTTCCCTTTCCCCATCCTGGCTGAGAGCAACATTGTTCATTATCACTGGCTTCAAGCATCGCCCATGTACTTACTATGCATCAAAGCAAAACATTTACTGAAGCTGTCAAAAAAAGCAGATATGCCGATCAATCAGAGCCCTGTAGCCTACTGTGCTGTCTTAGAGTGCTGAACTGGCATGGTGACATAACCTCGCAGTGCCTTCCACTTGGTGTATTCAGTTGTTATCAACAATGAGTGAATTCAGCATGACATCTATAACAGATGTAACTTTATTTTCAGACATCCCTCTGTGAGGATTACTCGTTTATGCCGAAAATATTTCAAATAGTGCTTTGGAATAAGACATGAAAAAATGAGGCAGTTGGAAATTTATGTGCATTGTGTTTATAATCTAGTAATTTCTTTGAAACAATTAGCTATCCAGAGCTAAGACAGAATCAGTGTTCCACAGTTGAATCCTTGCAGTCTCATGATGATCATCTTGGGATGGGAACAATGTTGCATCTGAGAAAGAGGACAAGGATAGGATTGTGACGGGTGCAAATCAGTTTTTACCAATAGATAGCAACAGACAGATATATAAATCACAAATCATGCCCAACAAGGTGGATTGGCATTTAATGCTGGAACTACTTTAAAGCCATGAAATTATCAAACATTAATGCAAATCTATGCAGCCAAGCAAAACCAAGTTGTATCTACCCAAGACGTGGTATCATGTCAAAACAGCAAATTATACACTTCCAACATGTATTGAATGTTTCCTGTAAAATGACATTCTATTCCAGGACATAATTGACTACGCATTTGAAAATAGCTTCAGTACAAATGACTGACTCTGTGCCATAATGCATGGATGTCCTGAAGGCCTTGAAGGGTAAAATGTAACAAATTTGAATCACTCACAGTTAAAAACATGTTAGTGGTTGTATCAGTAGCACTCACCCCAGCAGACCCCTCCCTGCCCATCGCTGTGGAGTCAGGCTCATCTGAGCTCGCTGGCTGCTTCGGATCACTGCCACACGTAATGGTTTCTGTAGAGTAGGAAAACATTATGATGCAGTTTACACTCTAAAATTAAAAATGTTATGAAGATCAAAATGTAACCAAGCTGTGGTTCACTCCAATAGCTTACCCCTTCACTATGTTGGACCACAGACGCAATATTCTGGAGGCTCTGGAAGTTCCCCGTGTTCACAGTCCCAAACTCGATGATTTCATCACCGACTCGAAGGCCCTGCGGAAAGAAACAACCAAACACTATACTTACAGGAGCAAAGACAGCTACTTTAACTTGACTTCATGTCACGTGAATGTACAAGAAAATCAAGTGTTCATGGTTTAGCATATCTGAAACGAATATCAGATACAAAGCCATAATTGACTCACAGCTCCACAGGCGGGGGAGCCTTGTGTCACAGCGTCCACTCGTGCAAAGGGAGGAGGCAGAGTGACTTGATGGTCCATGGCCTCTGCCTGGGCTTCTGCCTCATCCTGCTCACGCTTGGCTTTCTCTCGGGCGTGCAGCTTGTGCAAGGCTTCTTCTATCTCCACCATGATGGCCTTGTGATCATTCTGCAGGCCTGGTAAAATTGAAAGAGATAATCTACATAATAGGTTTAAAAAAAATGACAGTGGGTTGAATAAAACAATGAAAAGGTTGGTTTCCTGTGTATAAAAGATCTAATGTCACATCCAAGTGCCCACACAGTCACGATGAAGCTAGACAGTGTCGATGCGCATTCTGCTTTAAAATGAAAACGGGGGCATGGTTTTTGTATTGAAAATGTATCAGTGTGAACTTTTAACCTTACATAGCGGTGATTCACACAACAGTGGCGCCCCCTTCTAGAAAAATCTATAGATCAAATGAAAATTCATCATCTGGCCTCAGTGGTTACCCCAAACAAATGACGACACATAAAAATACCTGAATAATCATAATAACCATAACACACATATCAATACCTGAATAACCATAATAACCACAACACATAATACCTGAATAACCATAACACACATATCAATACCTGAATAACCATAATGACCGTTAACAGGCAAGTTATTGAAACTTGTACTGGCAGTAGGACGAATAACATATAATACCATATTTACCCTCTTCCCCTTGCTAAAGTATCACATTTCTTACAAGAAATGTTGTGTCTTGCTGATCTGATCTGGTATAAGTTGACATCGTCTCGTGGATAGCCTTCTGCGTCCACCAAGGAACCTTCAACTCCAACGCCTTGCTGTGAAGAGAGGGACAATTCATGTTTACACACACAATATTACCTAAAACTGTTTATGAACGACAACTTCAAGTATCTACTTGACATGCTAGCTAAGACGGTTTAGCTAGCTTAGCGTTGCGCAGCTCTAACGTAACCGATATCTGACCGAGCAGCTCGGCTAACTTACATCTTCCAAGACGTCGTAATATGCTTTTATCTGCTCTTCAATTTCGTCTTTCTTCTTAATAAGATTTCTAACGTCATCCATCGTTATTTCCGATTTCCCATCACTGTTTTCTTCTGTTAGCTTCATGGCAGCTTAGTTGTGTGTTTACGTTCCATGTAAATTACAAGTACGAGTCGTGCAAAGGTTCAAAATACCGATAACGAGGAAGACTGATGTAACGGGTACAGCAGAGGAGCCCTGATGAAAGCCACATAGTGCAATAGAATAAGAGCACTTCATCTGAAAGTTTACTAAATCAGTGAAACAATTGACATTAATCACACAGGTACTTTAGGATTAGAAGTGTTGCGTTTAAAGTCCTTGTATTTCAGGCCAATGAGGGTCTCCAACTCCATTCATTAGGTTGCTACACTTGTTATTTTATCTTTAAAGTAAGATGCATTTGCAACAGGTAGATAAATGCATCAGAGAGAAGTGTAGATTGTTTCCCTTGACATTGTGGAAAAAGGTACATTCTTTATACCATTTACTCGAGAAAAGAACATAAGTTATAATTAAACAGCTTATCAAGCAACCATAAAAACCTATTGGATTACAACTCGCAAATCCGCTAAAACTGAGCTGTAGACTAAATGCCCCACAATGAATGATCTGGTCACAGATGACAAATGAAAAACACTGGCAGTATTAAATCATATAATTCAGTGATTTTAATATAGGCTAACATATGATACAATCATTGATCGTTACGTAAACTCCTTCATGGTCTTCAGAAACTTGAACTTCAGAAAGTTGTAAACAAAGCCTCTACAAAACACAATCTTCAAAATATTGTGTTGCTACTATAGATGATCTGGTTCAATTAGTTAACAGACACAGTAGTTAGAATACATTAGAATTTTTTCTTGTCACTTCATCTTTGTACAACTACTGAAGGCAGTATGTTATTTACAATTACACACCGTTGAAAAACTTGACCAACTTGGCTAGACTAAAAAGACCCTCTGACTTGCAGTGGTCCAAGTTGATCACCTGACATTATTTTTTCCTCTAGCATATTTATTACATTTCACAGTAGTCTAGTTGTAGGCACAATTGTGTATGCTATTACAAAAAAGTGAATATTAAATCAATAAACTAAAAGAGTTGGATGATAACCCTGGTACAGTAAGTGCTGTCTAACCTGAGTGCTTGAATATTACTTCTGAGCATTGTTTACTTTTTACTAGTAACTGTTAACAAACTGGCAGTAAATAACCTCTAAACAAAACTGGAATGTACAAGGAATTGCCTTTTTTCTCAGACAGCATACAAGTGCAAATCTTTCTTATAACAGCAAATAATGTAGATTAATAATATGTACGTACTGAGTATTTTCAAATAAGTTCTGACCTGGGATTAGTGTAACATTTCTATGTCTTACATTAGTCCTCCTATTCTTCGATGCTTTACACTCATGAGCTCTAACAAAGTCATTAAAAAGTCTGACGCTTTCCACACACTGTGATACCAAATGTGAAAACAAACTTTCCTTTTAGTTTAACAACAGCTTGCTGTGGTCGCATTGTAAGTTGTGCAAACTTGACATTGAAATATAAATTTGTGTTTGTTTGGCATCTTCTCCATTAAATCTGTAGTTCCTCTGAAATACTACTTTTATATCCTATGCAATCTACTTAACTTGCTCTTGAGAATTACAAATAAAAAACGGCCAAGTACCAGATCAAACAACTGTCTTACTCTTCATATAGCTAACAGTCTGTGTCTCTTGGACAGTCATCTTGGTCCCGGAGCACCAGCACCGTCTGCTCTCTGACGTCATCCTCCTGCAGCGCTGCATCATCAGATGAAGATGAATAACTTTGTGACAGCTCCGTCTGAGCCGTTATCTCCTTCTGTACCAGAGCAGACTGGGCTGTTGCCTCATCCACTTGTGTCTGGACTGCTTGCACCCACTGCTGTAGCTGCACCTTGAGAGCGCCCATCCCTTGGTCCAGCTTTTCCTGTCTTCCTTTTAGCTCTTCTAGCAGGTGCTGTGTGTCGCTGGCAATCTGCTGCCTCTCTTTTCCTGTCGGGGCAGAGGGAGCGCGTCGCCGCAGCATGTAGCCCTCAAACTCTTCTGGACTGAGGTTGAGCGCTGGTCCATCCAGCTTTTCAATGAAGGCCACAGCACAAGACTGAAAAAAAGAGGACAAAGACAGAGGGATAAGTAATATACAAACCTCTTAACAAGGAATCCATTGGTGTTTGCTGGACCAGTACATGTTTCATTATAGATGCAATAAACTAACCAAATTTGTAAAATAGTAGCCGCTCTCTCCTGCCATCAGACTGTGAGGGAGACCAAAGCGAATCACATATTGCATGTTTGAGTGGAGTCGAGGCGGGTTGGCCTTAAGCACCACGTAAATCAGGCCAGACAGGAAGTCATCAGCATTAGCCGGTTCACTGTTTGAGGTGGAGAGAGCTTCAAAGACGTGCTGACTGCATTTGGACACACATGCAAGTTTATCCTGGGGCGCTCGTTTGGCATCCATCTCAATTATGGCTGTTAAAACAAATGGTAGAACACAGGTGAAACATTAAAGGTCAGCATTAAGGCCATGGTGAAGATGTTTACAGCATGTGTGAAACTCATTACGTTATGAGAAATGAGTCTTGTGTCGGCTTAAGTACTGAATTAGTGCATCACCTGTTATTGCAGGCAGAAAGGGGTCACCTGCGACTGCTGTCTTTTTATCAGGAAAAGGTACACTCAGCATCTGCGGAGTGACCCAGTTTAAGGACCTGCAAAGTTTATAAGACATCAGTCAACAACAGACAGGGATTTTGCTTAGAGGTTTACATTAAGAAATGGATTCAACGAATGAAGAGAAAATGTAATTTATATAAAAGTTACCGTATCCTCCTCTGGAGAGCCAGGTCCTTCTGTTCATCATCACAGCTGTCGTGGCAGAAAACCCATTTGTGCAAACGAGTCATAAGTAACTTCTCTATGTGCTCCATTATCTGAGAGACCTGAGCCTCAGAAAGACCTTGAATATAAAAAATAATAATTTGATATTTTAATGTTTGCAGAATGAAATGTGGACTGCCACAGGAGTGTTGAATTGGTCTATACTCACTGCTAAAAAATTCAGCAATATTCTGGTAGAAATCTTGCACAAGATCAGACTGCTTCTGTACTTGTAGATCCTGTGAAATGATAATCTACAGTCAGAACGGCTCAAAAATATCAAAGAGAATTTATGAGAATTGTAATGCGGTGGGATTATCATCTTAATGATGGTAAAAGAATAAAATATGAAATAGATAATTACATGGTAAGCCTCCATAGTATTGAGGAAGGCTGTACAGCGGGACTGCAAGCGCTGGGAGGGAGGGCTCCGGAGTAGCTTTAGGAAACCAGTGAAGTCCCCAGGCTCCAGGCTCTGGTAGGCTTTTAAGGCATTTGCATGGCTTTCAGAAGGCTCTACAATGACAAAAAATATTCAAGATAGAGTAACAAACTGTGTTAAACTTAGTATCCATCCATATGTCAAGCATAAATATCCTAAGCCCCAACCTCTGTTGAAACACTGTTGCTTCCTTCACTGGATTTGTTATTAAAATAGCTGTTTTTCCTCTTTTCAATTAAGGATTTTTCCCCCTCACTTTTTCAACAATTTTGTGCTCTGCTTTGCCACAGTTGGTGGTAAAGTGGTTGATGAGGAATTCTGTCACCAAGACAACAAACTCATTCCAAATGATGAAGCAAAACAAGTAGCCAATTCCATTTAACTGCTGCAAGCAACTTGTTGCAAAAAGATTAAATGTGTTAATTAATTAATGTGATTAATGTGTCTGACTTGATGCAACCGAGGATACCGACTTTCTTAAGTACAGAGAGCAGAGCAAACTACCTTGACGTTTTGGAGGCGATGGGCCACCCAAGAAAAGTCTCCTCATTGTGTTAATTCGACGACCCTTCTCCGTATTCTTCTTCTCCTCAAATTTGGAGAAGGTGAGAGGACTTCCATCGTTGCTTGGGCTACAGGGAATGACAACAGGCATAAAAACGTAAACCCTGTTTTAACAAGAGACACTTGAGCTGCCTATTGTCCCGCCATAATAACCATGATATATTAAACATAATCAGTTATGCTAATTAGATCATTGGATTAGACTGGGCTACTTAATGCATTAATTAGCAATTATTTCTATGTCAAAATGACATAACACATAGGTAGTATTAATGTGAACCCCTTATCTTAAAGCATTAAAGAGTTATAGTAGTTTTTCCTCATTAACATGCAAATTTATGAAGCAAGGTAGTCCAGGATCTAATCAAATCATCTACTCTATAGGGGAACCTGTGGTGTAAGTCTGAAGTCTCTATCATATATTGTTCTTGAGTTGTTGTGTTTCCAAGAATGTGTTGATCTACACACAGACAGACAGACGCCACCATGATGAGATAATGTCCCGCATATCATGTGCCATGGTGGCAGGATTAGAGTCAAAATGCCTATCATGACCTGGGTCTTTACCTCGCGTCCTGCCTCTGGGCTGCAGCTGCACGGTTTCTCTCTCTCCAGCACTTGGAGCAGAAGCCTTGCCATGCCGGGTTTCCATAATACCCACAGGCGTTCTTGCAGAGCAGTTCCTGCTGAGAAACTCTGATCCCTCTTTGCTTGTCTGTCCACATTGTAGAGCTCTGTCTCGGTCTCTCCTATTACTCCCACCTGTTTGGAAACAACACTCAAATTACAATCAGAGCAAAGAGGTGTGCAATAGCTTTTCAAAACAAAATTGCATGTCTGTCTCAAATAATCACTTCACAAGTTAAAGCTTACATAAGTGGCAGCTGAAAATATGGCCATGGGCAACCAGTTTGCCCAGTGTTTTTGACTGCAGGGAACACAGGTGAAGGCTTCTCAACACTGCTACTGTACATAGCCTTCTGTTGTTGTATATATCATGATGTTTTAAACTGACTCATGTTGTTTATTGTGGTTACGTTGTTATTATTTATACAGACTTGCATACTGTTTTTGCCTCTTGGCCAGGTCGTCATTGTAAATGTGGATTGGTTAACTTTCTTGGTTAAATAAATAAACCTGGCTCTGCTCGGATTATGCATAAAACTCGGTGCTGCAGTAAAGCATATTTGAACTAAGCTCTCCTCTGCAATGCTCTTTGACTGCACTGATGGTCGACTTTTTGTTGCCTTTACGTCTTTTGCACCGCCTGTATGTGACGATAGTCTACAGTTTGTATCTCCCACTAAACTCGTGCTGGGATTGGGAAACACATTTCTAGGGGATACAAATTTTGACACACAACATCTCACGCGAGCAGAGGCAGTTGGTTGGATTTAATGCTTGCGAGCTAGGAAGTGACAGACTGTCAGCTGAGCGGATTGTCGAGAGGAGTGACCGCAAATAAGCTAAGTTAGCTAGTTAGCTGGCTAACTTAACGTTAACTTACTTAGCTTGTTTGCTGACGACGGACATTTGACATCTGCTTACCGCACAAACTAATTCATTAGCAGGTTACATGAACAAAACGTATTACTTGTGTGGATAACAGTGCCGCTTGTAACACCGTGTCAACTTCCTCACCGGTCAGTCGGTGAATTCCTTATTCTTCATTCCTTAACAGTCACTTCTTTACCGGAGTCCTTATTCACTTTAACGTTACCGTGTTTGACCCTCCGCAGAAATCTAACTGTAATATCTAGAACCGAATTCCTTGACACTTCAAAGACTTTGATGTAGTTTTTGAGGGTGAAACAGAGTTGCCGAAAACGCGGCCATCAGCAGATCAGCTGCTTGTTTGACGCAGCCGGTGACACCGGAAAAGCTTGCTGAGGGGGGACAACTAACTTAGCTGCATTTTTGAGAAAGGTTAATATAGAACCTCCTTGGGTATGTCAGGGTGCATTTAATGCTTTGCACTTCAACACAGTCTATCACATTTTTTAAATCGACAGGATCAGACAGCGCCTCTCAACTGCAGACAATCCAAAGTTTGGATTGGTTTTTGAGAAATGTGGTGTAATTTTATCACCTGTAGCTTCAGGTAGTAAGCTCCCCCTACAGTTTCCAAGGTTACACAAACAGGCTGTTGATGCATGGAAGTTGGCATTTAGCAATTATCTCCCTATACAAGTATCATATGGAATAACATGTGCTTCTCAGAAACAAGCTTATATTTATGAAGGAATGGTATGATAAGGGTATGATATTTGTTTCAGATTTGATAAACACTCATGGCGAGGTTATTGGTTAGGAGGATACAACAGAGTTGTGACCCTAAATCTTTCTTTTAAATGAAGCTAGGCCTTTCATTTTCAATGTCTGTCAAAAATAGAGTACCCTGACACGTTTCTGATACCCAGTAAAGTAAAAAAACGTTTTGAACACATTTTACTGGAAATGAATGGTTTTGTTGAAAAGACAGTTAAGCCTTACAATCAATTTTCAACTTATCTTTATAATGTGTTTTTGCATGGAGGGCAGGGCAGGAGGTCGCCCAACAGAATAACATTTTTAAAAGTATTTAAGGATCAGAAACATTATTTAATGTTTGTAAAATCAAAAGTCTTGAAGGATCAAGATAATTAATAAATGTATAATTTGTAGAGTGCATAACCTCCACAACTCTAGATGGCGATAGTGAGCTAGCACTGAGGTTCAGAGTCAGTGGGTGAGTGACATGCGGTGACATGGATATAATACTTCCGTGTCGTTGTTTTTGTTGTTGTTGCATGGCTGCAGCCACATGATACTAGAGTGAAGACACTGGGGAGAAATTTTCGAGGGCTTCCCTGCCGAAAGGTTAGTGATGTTAAATTACATATTTGAGAAGACAAATGTCCAATTTCCCACGTTTACACAGATATCAAGACATTTAAAGACAACCAATTTGGAGCTTACACCTCAACAAGAACACCCCGTAGACTGTATTTTTTGTAACTAGTCTCAGTGGAGAAGAGGCAGAGGAATACGTTTTTAGTCAACATCTATCGTATCATCTATCTAAGTCGTGTAACAATGAGGGAAAAGGTTCAGGACGGCAACTTGATCCCTTCAGTCATCTGTGTTGGCCTATGTGTTTCATCAGCTGTGCGTGTGCCTAGTGTGGGATCTCCATCAACAGCCGTTTAGCAGTTTAAGTTTGTTTAATTGTTAGTGTGTGAAATAAAGTAATAAAAAAATCGCAGCCCCATGCATTTTAGATATCTCACATGTTAAATAAAATTTCAATCTGGTTAATCGTGCAGCCCTAATTCAAGATTGAGGAAAGTGTTAGGCTAGAGAAAATGAGAGACAGGGCTAGGAATTGTTGTCATGCTGCACTCTGTAAAGGTTAGGTGTATAGATATGTGTGTGTATGCATGCATGGTTATTTTTCTGCATATGCTATTAAACTGTTTGGTTACGGTTAATTCCCCGTTCCCACAGTACAGTTACCGGATTTATGCATTTGCAGATGCCTAACATCCGGCAGATGGCCAAGAGGGAGAGGAAGACGCAGCAGTGGGCCCCGGCAGCAATGGAGCAGGCCATCGAAGAGGTGCGGGCGGGCAGGTGCAGTGCCAGGCAGGCAGCCAAGGTCTTCAAGGTGCCCAAGTCCAGCCTGTGTGACAGACTCAGTGGAAAGGTGACTTCTGGCTGCCACATCGGCCGGAGCACCTACCTGTCCACTGAAGACGAGAATTCCCTGGTGGACTACTGGTTGTACTCCGCCAGCCACGGGTTTCCAGTGACGAAGCCACAGGTCCTGGCCCACGCTCTGGCCATCTACAACCTCCGCCACCCGGACGACCCAAAGACCACCCTTGGCCAGACGTGGTGGATAAATTTCCGGGAGAGGCACCACCACCGCCTCGGGACCCTGGACGTCATTGACCGTGGTAAGGCGGCCTGCACCAAGACGGGACCCATAGAAGACTACTTCCACCTGCTTTCCAAAATCATGGAGGAGCACGGGTTGAGGGAAAAACCCCGTCAGATTTACAGCTGTGACAAGACAGGGTTTCTGGTGGTTAACGTGTCCCGGGCGACAAAACATGCCAACAAGCTGGTTGAGGAAACGAGGGAGTGCATTACTGTCCTTGCCTGCTTCAATGCAGCTGGGGAGGACGTCCCCCCTTTTATCGTCTATAAGGGGACCTACCCAGTGGGACCATACAACAAGGAGGGCGTCCCCCACTCCCTCTATGGGAAGTCGCCGGCAGGACACTTGGACTCTACACTCTTTAGGAAATGGTTTGTCAAACATTTCCTGAAGTATGCCACACAGCAGCGCCCGCTGTTGCTCGTCTTGGACGGCCACCAGTTACACCTGGATCCTGAGCTGGTCCGGGCCGCACAGAGGGAGGGAGTCTTCCTCCTGTGCCTGCCGCCTTGTACCTCTCACATCCTGCAGCCGCTGGATGTGAATTTCTTTGTACCCTTGAAGACAGATTTCGTCAGACTCATGGGACCTCTGTCTGTTGTTTCCAAGAAGGACTTTTCAGTGGTTTTCAGACACTCATACCAGAGGGTAAAGGATCGGCGGCGGGTGGAGGCAGGATTCAGGAACTGTGGTCTTTACCCTTTGGATCCCACGGCCGTTGACTGTTTGCAGGTCAAAGAGGACGCCTCTCCAGGCCCGCCTGCTGCTGCACCTTCACCCAGGCGTCCACCTGTTCCAGTCGAGGCCCCACTGCAATTATTTTCTCCTTAGTTGGGTGTCATTTAACATTTTCAAATTTCATATCATTGTTCTTCCATGTGGTATGTTAATGGTTTTTTTTACTCCTCTCGCAAATATCTTCTACCCTTCCAATGTCACAAGTTTTGAATCACTAGGAGACTACAAACACACTCAATAAGTCACTAGAAGTCCATTCATTTCCTATAGAGCTGAGCAACCAGGGAAACTTGTCTGATGTGTGGATGGTGAACAAGCTTGTCGACCAAGAAAACTTGGCCACAGCTGAACATTGGCCGCCGAATCAGATTTCCACGCTTTCTTGTTTCTGTACCAATGTGATTTAGTTTCAGTGAGTAGTTTTAGTGGAAAATAGTCAATTTTTGATTAATACTACCCAATGAGTGCTTGCTAGCTAACTATATTAACTCGATTACATCAAAGTGATGTAATGTTACCAAAGGCAATATCAAAGCAGCAAAAATACATGATTTGACTGTCAAAACTTTGTAGCTGCAGGAGACGACTACATAGATGCAATCAGAGCCTCTCACACCGCCTTCAATAAGTCAGAATAGAGCCACTCATCAACCAGTTGCTCGCAGTGTGAACGCACATCAGTTGTCTAGTAAGTTAAATACGATGATTTGGTGCACTTTTTGGTGATGTCCACCTTCCTTTCTTGACAAATGCTTTATAGTGTACATTGTCTTTGTGTTCCTCTGCATTTCTACAAAAATCCTATGTTCAAATAAAAAGTAATGGACGCATATTTGGCTTGCTTTTTTCTTTGATCTCTGTTTGGCAGGTGACACAATGTATTCAGAAAATTGACATTTGTGTAAAACACATGAAAATCCTAGTCAAAACTAGGTATACATTTTTTTAATAATGAAAAACAAAGCTGTATAGTTTTAGTCATTTTAAACATCAAAATATTTAATTATACAGTGAGTATTAATAATGTATATAAAAATGTATGTCTACTTTTGAAATAGGCTGTATATGGCATCTTCTAAAGGTCTATATAACTACACATATATGGGTGAAAAGGACATTTTAGGAAAACAATTTTCTTTTCTTTTACTATTCTTTGTTTTCACTTTAGTACTAATCACAACGCTTCAAGGGTTCGTCAATAAGGGCTTTATTTTGAAAAGTTTGACCGGAAGACGTATTTTTTTCTGGCTGACTTTACACGCGTCCTCCCCTCTGCCCAGCAACGGTAACTAGGCAACAAGATGCTTTGCAAAAGACGTGGAAGTGCTGGTTGAGGTTGATCCCATACATACCTAGCTAGATAGCTTTGTAAAATCTACTATTTTAATCGAACATTAGAATTTAGCGCATTACGGAAGCGTTGATGCTGTATTAATGGTTTTTTGGTCAATTTAATATTTTAAACTGTTGTAACGTTACTTTTTACTCTTTTGCCATGCATCTGGTTAGCGTTAGCCAGCAGTTAACTTAGCTAGCTAACATAGCGAACTTAGCATTGAAGCAGGGTAGTCAACTGAAGAGCAGCAGAATCAGAAACTGTGACATTAATCGGTCCAAAAGGTGAAGTGTGTGGTTAGTTATCATGTCAGATGCTGGAGCTGAGAAAAATGAGCCATTGACAAGCCGTGAAGAGGAAGAGCAACAAGACACAGGCAGTGTGGAGGAGGGCAGGCATCCAGACAGCGATGAAGAGGAGCAGAGCAGTGAGGAGAGAGAGGAGAGTGTTGGAGGGAGGATTGGGGAAACGGAGACAGATCAGCCCAACATGACCGGGGATTCAGTCTCTAAAGTCTACACTGCAACCACAGAGACACTGTTGCCAAAGGAGAAGATAACTCATGCTAGAGCACACGCATTGGTAAATAAGTATATCTTGTTATTGTCAGTTCAAGCTAAAATGTATGTGTAAATTTGTATCTTGACGCTGTACAGAGGTCCAGGAAAGAATTTCACCTCAAACAAAATGCCTATCATAGCAAGCTATATTTGGCCTTTCACTGGCTTGTGACTCAACTGTGAATTTGTTAATCGTCCAGACACTGGAATGGGTCTTTGGGATGAATCACGTCCTTCCTGTCTTCAGTCTGCAGGACCACGATCAGCTAGTGATCCTGTATGCCGGCACCCATGTTGGTGTCATATACAATCACACCTCAACCTCCCAGCACTTACTTCAGGTAAAAATCACCTTCAGCTTCAGTTTTTTGACTTGCTAAACCTGAGGAATCTGTAATTAGAGGGAGTTCCGATTGAAGTCAGTGCTATGGATAGTCTGCATAGTTCTGGATAATGATTGATAATCACAATGTGTGGGTGTCAATGTAGATTTTATATAGCCTATACTCATCGTTAGAAATCATTCTCTGTAGGGTCATGGCAGCCCCATCACTTGTTTGTGTGTGAGTGAAGACAGACGCTGGCTCGTAACAGGAGACACAGGGCAGAAAAGCCTGGTTATCATCTGGGACTCCTACTCTGGGTAATGCTCGATTCTACATTCTACATTCTCAATTCGATGCTTTATTTATACATTTTTGTTCTTGATTCTAACCACACATATGACAAATGTTCCAGTATTCCTGTGCATACGATGTTTGATTGCCACCCTGAGGGGGGAGTCGTAGCTTTGGCGTTGTCAAAGGACAGCAAACATCTGGTGACTCTCGGGGCCGGAGAAGTTCAGGTGAGTGTGACAATATGGCTGGTCTAGACAGATTCACTGAAATACTTAAAACAGTGTAAACACCAAACAGTGTTGACATATTTTATTTCTGCTCTTGTCTTAGTTGCATAGTTTAGTCTATATTTGTGTACATAAACAATCAAGGAACAAAGTGAGTCAAGATTATGATCGGTGGTGTCATCAAGCAACACTTTTTGATCCTGCTACATTGATGATGAATAGAAGACAGACTTTGTGGACTCTGACAGTACTTACAGTGATTTTGAAGTGGGGTCCATACTTTTTCTCCGGAGCTGTTCACACCTCCATAAAATGAATCTTTTTTGAGTGTCACAGCACCAGCAAACACTGTGTGACTGCATAGTTTCTTACATTTTACACGGGACAGTTCCAAAAAGTGTCTCTCATTCACAATATTGATTGAACTGTCCACTATCAAAGGGATAACATAGGTGAATTCTATTGTAGAGTGGAATTAATGTTAAAATTATTTGAATGAAACTCACTTCAATTCAGTAAGCATTAAACAGTAAACATTATGTACTTTATACACTTCTCTCTTCATTACACACTTTTGTCTTTCTAGAGCAAAGCTTTTTAGAGTAAATTTTCAGTGTTGACATGTGAAATGCCTTACATACAGTATATGCTAGTTGATAGTGACCAGAGTGATCTTTTCACAGCGTGTGTGTATTTGGGATTGGACAAATGGAACAGAAAAGCCTCTGTGGTTTTCTGAACTCAGTTCTAAACATGGTTTTCAAGTAAGTCATATTTTTATCTTAGTTTTACATTTAATTTTCATGTAAGTGTGTGGACATGGTGTCCGTGAGATGAAATGTTCTGATTTGAGTTTTTTTTCAGAATTACATCATTTTTAATCCAAATGATAGCACTCAGCTGCTCAGCAGCAGTGATAGCCAAGTGTTGTTTTACGAAAGGGTAAGTGCCACTGTTCTCTTCCCTTTCCTTTGTGGGCCTAATACAGTTGTTAAGTGTTTGTACAGAGTGCAATAATCAGCCATTCTATTTTCAGAGCCAGGGGAGTCTGGAATACTTTGCCCCGAGCCTTGACAACAAGGTAGATATTCATCAAAATTTTATAGAAGATGTCATTGAATTGCCAGAGATGGTTTTGTCTTTTATGGCAATCAGTAATTTCATGATTAGTTTACTCTGTTCCATCTGCCCACCAGTGCATTGCAATGATGCAACCACCAATGGATTTGTTCTCATTAACTCACCCTCTTCACTGGTGTCTCTCCTGACCTTTCTCAGACTTTCAGCAGGGTTGTGGGCTCACTCAGCCAGTCGGTGTTTCACTGGAAGCCGCTCCAGGCCCTGACAGCCACTGCAGCAGGTAACCTTGTGCTGTGGGATATGATGAAAGACTCTGCTGCAAGCCACAGCCTCATCAGAAAGGCCATTAAGCTCGTCCCCCTCCAGAGAGATCCGATCACTGTGCTCACCACAACTGACAGGTGTTCAGAGACAGAAATGTTCATAGTTAATGCATTGTATATGTACCATGTAAATATTGGTCTCTAATCTTTGCTTGTGTGTTCTTTAATTTCACAGCTGCATCGTAACAGGTGACACACAAGGCCATATAAAATTTTATGATGAAAACTTCAAGCTCCTCAGCTGGTACGGTGAATTCAGCCTGGACGCTATTGCATCCATCTCCTTTTCCAAAGAGTGCGCATCCAGTTGTACACAGGGATACCTGGGGGACTGCACTCTGGAGGCCAAACCATTCGTTATCAGGTATAAGAAATATACCATGTTATGTCGCCAGTATAAACTGGCAAAACTGTATCACACAGCAAAATAACCAACCCCAAAAAGTGCTTGTCACCAAACTTACTAAGCTGACCCCTCTCTCTTCCTGCAGGAACTTTGTTGTGTCCACAGTCAGCTCAACAGTAGTACATGTGAATGCAGAGGGTGGCGTGCCTCAGATCCTGTTACATGAACATTGTGAGCCTCTGCATGCAGTGGCCTGCCATCCCAAACAGCCAGTTGTTGTCATGGGCAGCCACAGTGGCATTTTAAAGATGTGGGACTATAACAGCAAACTGACCATCACCAGCAGGGTCTTTGAGACAGAGAAGGAGATTCAGTATATCGCCTTTGACCCCCAAGGTAACCCTCCATATGCTTCTGTTTGTCTTTGACGTTACAACAAACAAATGGCATTAATTTATCATTACATTCTGCAATGTAAGAGCCACTGTCTGTGTCTCTGAACAGGATTTTACCTGGCTGTTGGCTTTGGCAGTGGAGCTCTCCACATACTGGATCCTTGTACTTTACAGGGCGATTCAGAAGAATGTTTCAGTTACACTCAAGACAGCATCCATCACATCGCTTTCTCCTTAGACTCCACTTATCTTGCCACTGCGGTGAGCAAATCCTTCTTATTTATTCTAGACTTCCGTCAATGTAATAGGTCTGAAATTAGTTACTGGCTTTATTTGCTTAGTTGATTTGTGTGACGGGTTCTGATTTTGTGAGACTGAGCAATATCTCCACAAAGATGCACATGCTGAAATCTGAGAAGATTTTGTTACAATAATACAGTGCAATAGAATTTAGTAACAACAGTATCGACAAGCTTTCTTGCAGTTCTGAAAAACTATTTGTTCAAACATGAGGTGTTTAGCAAACAAAGCTGAACAGACAGTGAATGTATGCCACAGTAATCAATACACTTGAAATTCAGATTGGGCTCAGATTGTGTCACATTAGGCACTTTGCAGGACTTGTTTAGGATTTAGAAAACGGGTTGTTGCTCTGATTGTAGATTGCAAAACTATAGCTATATACAAATAATATACTTTGTGAGTTTTCATAACTTAAAGTATGACATATTTGATTTTTTGTCCTTGCTCTGATGCCACTGTCAGGATGCTGGGAAAGCAGTGACGGTGTTGCGCTTGCAGACCGATAATGGGTTGCTGCGCTGGAAGTATGTAGGCAGACACCACTCCCACTACAAGCCCGTCACAGACCTTCTGTTTGGGGTGCACCTGGACAGCACCCAGCCCAGACTGCTTTCTCTGGGTACGGACCGCAGACTGGTGAGTCCCCTTTAGGACTTTGTGGACTCTCTTATGCCTTTGTTCTTTATTCCAACTAGTCAGCACGCACCTAGTCTGACATTTCTGAATCTGTGTGTGTGTGGGACTGCGTAACAGGTGGAGTATGATCTGGACCACAGCGATAAGGACCAGCTGCTGATCTTAAGCTCAGAGCACATTGAGCAAAGCGCTGTGCCCACTTGCATGGCTTGGTACCCGCCCCTCACCACAGAGCAGTTTCTCCTCACTGCCTCGGACCAATACAAGATGAAGCTTTTCAACAGCACTACCAAGATGTGCAGGTCTGTCAAATGCTTCAACAAGATAATCATTTATGAGTAATGCAGTTCTCTGATTCTCGCCACTGTCAATACTAGAAAAATTGATCTTGTGTATTTTTCACAGAAAGACTCTCCTTGGCCCAACATATGGCTCTCCAGTTGAGAAAATAGTGGTTCTTCCCATGTCTAAGGAACATGACACAAACTCTTACTACCTGGCGTACATCACAAAGGACAAGGTCGGTGTTTTTTTAACTAACCTGGTTCATATAGTTCGAATTGATTTGTTATTCAATTGCTCGATTATGGCTCAGTGTCGTGGTCAGTTGAGTATTTGTGAATTTAGTCAGATTGAATTTAATACATTGTAATTTTAATTGAAAATCAAAATAGAAGTAGTAACTTGAATTTCTATTGAATGAAATCCAAATTAAATTTCAGGGAAAATCAAACGATTCATTAGATTATGGCATCCACACCTAGAAAGCCTCTATAGGTTAAGTCAGGGAAGTGTGAGGGAAATGTGCTAAAATAAATAAATGCTTTTTAATTTCCATAAATTAAGTTGTGCCTCCTTAAAGCAAAATGGTGAAATGTCAATATTAGGGATGGGACGATATGCTTATCTCACGATACGATTCGATACACGATATTGGTTTCACGATTCAATACAACCACGATACGATGTAATAAATAAAAGTTCATTGACAACAAAGTATGACTGTGCAGAATTATGTTTATATGTGAGCCACAAATCTTTCTAGCAATGGCATTGGCTTGCTAGAATGTAAACAACAATGTAAAAATGTCATTACAAAGTGTATATAATCACTGGAGAGCTTGTGAAAATAATTATTGTCACATTTTTGTATTGCAATATATTGAATTTGGATATATTGTCCCATCCCTAGTCAATATCAAAATGAGTTGGTGAACTGAACTGGAATTTTCAGTCATATGCACAACTCACTCCTGTATTGAGCCCGATGCTGTTCCACAAGACACAGTAATTCTGATTATTGATGTTATGAGTCAGAATGTTTTGTTTTTCTTCAAGGTGGGTCTCCAGGTTTTGCCCCTCGACGGAAACCCCTACAAATCCAGTGCCTTGATTTGCCATCCGACAGGCGTGTCTGCTGTGGCCTGCTCCTACGACGGTCGATTTGTTTTCACCGCCGGGGGATCCGACTCCACCGTCTTATCGTGGGAGATTAGCCGAAAGTAAGGGTTAATGTACCAACCTGGGAAACAGAAGGCATGTACGGGCAGCTTACTCATGTTTTCTGCAGTTAATAGTCTCTAAGTTGTTTTCTTGTTGTGAACACAGTGCTTTGGAGGCGGCAGCCACCCTGGGAGGAAAGGACCTGGTGCCCTTCTACACTCTTTTAGAGGGAGGGAGAGAAGGGGAGTTCTACAGAGTGAGTCAAAACTTTCTCCATCACATTTTGATCGCTATTAGTTTCATATTGGAACTGGTTTAATCCCATTCCCGAGAACAGCTGAGTCTGTTTTATTGAACAGCCACTAATTACTCCCATAGCTAGAAATTAGAAACATTTGTCCTATTTCCTAATCTGGTTATGGTTGTGCATTAAGTGTTTGCATTTTGATTTAGTTTGTTTTCAGAATTAGTTTCTTAGTTTTAGATTTGTTTTTTTCAGAAATATTTGGTTTTACAGAGTTTAGTTTCAATTTACATTTTAGTATTTCAGCGGCCAATGTGCTGATAGAACCTGATTTCTCTACACACTGACAGAGAATTACATTTGGACTGGTATAATATGTACCAGTTAGTTGATCTGATGTTTCCAGCAATTTATGTTGATTTCTGTTTTACTTCTATTTGTTTTGAAGGCAAAGATAATAGTTTCAGTTTTGTCACTTTGTCACTCTGTCAACTTTTCAGAGGCATTTCTGTTGGCAAAGCCTTTGATTCTGACCTTTTCTGCCTTTAGGAAATGGAGGACTTTTTCTATTACTGCCAACTACGTAATCAAGGCATCGACTCCATGGAGGAGCGACAGGTGTCTACCAAAATTCCCCTGGCACAGGTGCCTTTTGTAATGAGGGCTCTAGGCTTCTTCCCTACGGAGCAAGAGGTACAGTGTGTATAAATGAAGTTGAAGATGTGCTTCTTTAGCGAATCTGTCAGCAGAGTCCTTTTATGTAACTTCATCTGACCATAAAAACAGATTGTAGTCTAACTTTTCGCACCTCACTTATGTAATAATGACACTCAATACATTCACAGAATACCTACAAAAGTACATCATCGTAGTCAATGAATCTTCATTTTATTTTCGCCAGCTAGAAGACATGCAGAATGAGGTCAAGTTCAGCAGGTATGCCGAAACTGGACAATACGTGACCAACATAAACCTGGAGGAGTTCATCAAGCTGTACGTCAACCACCGGCCAGCCTTCGGCATCTCCAGCGACGAGCTCAGTCAGGCTTTTCACGTCCTGGGCGACTGCGATCGGACGGGAGAGCCTGCGCTGCAGAGACACCAACTGCTGGAGCTTCTTCAGGTCAGAGGTACGCTGCGAGCCAATAAGTCAGAACAGGCGTGATTTAGCTCAGTCTGCCTGTTTTCATGTGGGAGGCTGAATTTCTGTGACACGATGACCGCTTTTTAGTCAGATTAATCAGGATCTTCTATTCTCACGTCAGCATACAGCAGAGGTGTGACCAAGTCAACTTTGCTCGAGTCCCAAGTCAGTCTCAAGTCTAAATGTAGAACACCAAGTCAAGTCCAAGTCAAGTCCATGTCATTAATGTCAAGTCTCAAGTCTAAATGTAGAACACCAAGTCAAGTCAGAACATATCAAGACTCCAGTATCAATTTAATATCTTAAAGAAAACAAAATATCTAGGACTTTTCAATGCAATATGGTTTTAATAGGATAAAAACTTGGTAAGAGCATCATGAAGTCAAAGTCAAGTCCGAAGTCACCAGAACCCAAGTCAAGTCTCAAGTCAAGTCTCAAGCAATTAAAAATGTGACTTGAGTCTGACTCGAGTCCAAGTCATGTGACTCGAGTCCCCACCTCTGGCATACAGACCATATATTTCATTTTAAACTGCAACTGCATCATTTCGATATGGTCTTCGACAGGGGAACACATGACCGAGGATGAGGTGGCGGAGTGTTTTACTACACTTTTAGGCCTCGGTGCAGAAGGCGAAAGATCTGGGCCTGACGCCAGTGGATTGGAAAGTATGTAAACAATCAGTAACAATAAAGTCATAACCTAAATATTTAGATGTTGAAATCCATCCATCACCTTTTGATGTGTGTGTGTTGTGTGTGTGTGTGTGTGTGTGTGTGTGTAGACTCAGAATATTTGCTGGAGAGTGCTATCCCAGATGAGATATCCATGGAGACATTTACGAGTCACATCCTGGGCTTCCTGTCCTGTGCAGAGGAGGAGAGCAGCGAGTCGTCGCCTCCAGAGTGAAGGAACGCTGATGCTCTGCTTCAGTCTCAGAGCTGACTTGTATTCATGAATAACTTTTCAGGTGTTTAAATAAATTTCAGGTGTTTCTTTTCATAATTTGCCATCATATATAAGTTGGCCAAAGAATGATGTATGAGTGAAAAAAATCAATAAAGGGATTTAGTTGAACATGATGTTATTACCTGTAAGAAAAATGAATGGAACAAACAAATAAACAAAGAATAAATACATACATACAAGATAGATACATGGTGTGTATGGAAGTAGAACAAAATGGTTATTGTTTTTTTTAAAGAGGTGATCCAATTGGCATAGGCTATATATTATTTGTGCACAACTAAACAAGTAAAATAAAATAACAGAGCTCTATAGTCTGTATAATTATTCTCCCCCTTAGCTTCATATGGGTAAACTGCCACATTGAAACGTTGTTCAACATTCCATATATTGTTATATATACATAATTTTTAGAGGTTTTGAACAAAAACTTTCATAATTGTTATAAATAATAAATAATTGTTACCCTATCACCACTATATGCAAAAAAATATAGAGAATATAGCGGGTATCTTTTCTGTTTTTTTTTTACAGTCTGTGGGTTTTTCTGTTTAATTTTATAACAGAAGTCACTGGAGAAATTGGACATGAAAAGCTCAGACACAGGCTTATCACATCAAGTACTAGAAGGGCACTCGGAGAGCGCAGACCTCCGCCAAGGTTCGTGCTATTATTGCTTGTTCGTGAGTCGGATCCGGATCCGCTCCAAAAATTTAATGGGTTCTTCCTTGGCCCATGCTACACCCTTCCACGAAGTTTCATGAAAATCGGACCAGTAGTTTTTCCGTAATCCTGCTAACAGACAAACAAACAAGCGGCACCGAAAACAACCTCCTTGGCGGAGTTAACTATTCAAAGGAAGCCGTGGAATGTGGATTCCTGAGACTGGGATACCCCGCCCCTCCTCCGCCCCTTCAGAAACATAATATAATATATAGAGAAATTGGGTCAATATGTTTACCGTTAAATTTCGTCATTTGCATCACTGATATACAATTTTGACACTCGAGTCCACTTTGAGCTATTAACTTTTCTCCTTGTAAACAGGGGCAGGGTTGTGTGCGCTCGGTTCGAGACGCGAGTCGCCCCGTCGTCGGGGTTATTTTGAGTTCTCGGGGTGGGTGTAGCTCTGACTCTGACCAATCAGCGACGCTTCCCAACACAGGAAGTTCCTGCTCTTTAGAGGTGCCTGCAGCCTACTTTTGTCAGCTGGTCTTTCCGATAGCTAACGTCAACTATCAAACAAGGCAGCAACAAGTTGAAGAGGGTTACTTATTTCATAACAGTTTCGTTTTTAAATGAGCGAACCGAGGATTGTGAGTCGATGGCGCAAAGACGTCAAACTGTAACAAACCCGGACGTTAGCCGCAACTGCGTTTTCACACAGTTTAGCAAGCCTCATGAACGGGGGAGTTTTATTGCCTTAACGTTAGACAGATAGTTAGCTTGTTGGCTAACGTTAGCTATTTGTCTGGTAACGACATGGCCACTAGAGAGATGCGACAGAAATATCGACGTACGCCGGTAAGCATAAAGCAGGAGCAGGACGACGACTCGGACGCGGAGGAGCCTCACCTGGGACTGAAGAAGCCGGACGGACGGGAATCCCAAATAATTCACAGCGGACACTTCATGGTGTCCTCGCCCCACATCGAGCACCCCCCTAAGAAAGGATATGACTTCGACACTGTCAACAAACAGACCTGTCAGACGTATCATTTCGGGAAGATGAGCACATCGCACCTGTCCATAGATGCTTCGCTGACGAAACTTTTTGAGTGCATGACCCTTGCATACAGGTAAACACCTCGCAGTCCCTTCAAATGGGAAGCGTTAGCATTGCTTTCACTTTTGAGATTTTTTTTGTAATGGGTTAAAATTTCTCAGCCAGCTCCACCAGCTGACCAGAGTCTTCTATCCTTTCCAGTGTGCCCAGTACACGCCCAGAGTCAAGCATGGGACACATGGGTGTGAAATTGTAGTCACGAGTCTCCATCTGATTTTCCTGTAGACCACTCATTCAACTCAAGTTAACCCCCGTGTTTTTTTTTTTTGGTTTTTTTTTTATCAACGTCCCACAGCCCTTTAAAACTCTTTATTAGCAACCATAAAACATTAGAGTCCCACCTCATGCTGTAGTGTGTTACACCTTTTAACCAACTTAATTCCTAATCATTATCACAAGATATACACTTGTTTTCATAATTTACAATCTCTAGCCCACATTTAACTGAAATGATTCCAGTCGTTTCTAAGAAAAATAACCACAATCAATGTATTATTGTGAATATAGTGAAGACTAGAGGAAACTATGTTGATTTATTATCACAACCTGGCTGGGATGTGTCACGGTTTAGCCAGGATACTATTTTTGAAACTGTGTCATATGTTGTATGGCTGCACATAATGACATCTGTTGATGCCAAGTTTAAATAAAACCCCTACCCTTCACTAAAAGTTGTGAACAATGATTTTTTTGTGTTCTGATATCTAGTGGAGGATGTCATGAAGCCTTATGGCAATCAGATAAAAGAAACCATATTTATGACAGCAAAAAGTTGTAAATTGGTCAGATTTACAAGGCAATTATGTTTTAAATATAATTGATAATGAACCAAGCATCAAAAGGTCAACCATATCAAAAACACTGGGCTTACATTACACTCAGTTCTCTGTTTATGGCTGTAGTGTAGTGAGGGTGAAAAGCCAGCTGTTGTCAGAGGATTCCCTCTCACTTGGACTGGGTAGGAAAACTATTTATAGAGCAGGGAGGCACTACTACCACCTAGTAACTGTTCTCCTTTAATCATCCATCTTAAAACGTAAATTCATTTAGTACTGAATGCATGTGGGAACTTTACTCACACGAGAAGAACATTAGTGGATTTGCAGACCCCCCCCTCACCCACCCACCCACTTAAAACCACTGAATGCCACTAAATATTTTCTTTGGAAATAGCTTTTCGTATGCCCGAGGACAGTTGGGCCTGTATCAGAACACATTCACTATCGTCTCCTATAGCCAGAAAGAAGAGTGAAGAGTTTTCCCAAGGCGCTCCATAGAGAATTAACCTAAAAAGACAAAAAAAAAAAAGGCAGGAGAAGCCTGTGAGAAAACCTAGGACAACTTTCTGGGCATTGTGATACATTTTCTGGAATTGATAGCACCACTATAATGCAAAGCTCGATTAGATGTTAAAGTTAAGACAGGCATCCTATGAGTCCACAAAGTGGAGGAGCTCCAGGCCGTTAACATGGCATGACATCACATACCGTAAACTTGACTCTCCGGTTTATAGCTTCGGAAGGGATTTGTTGATGTTCACAAATACTGAGTGGATCGTCCCAAGGCCACAGGAATATCATTATGTAAACACTTAAATTGGGTGGTATTCCCCTTTTTAATCCTGAATCTGACGTAGCTACAGCAGCGCACACTGATGAATCCTCCTGATGTTGCCTTTACATTAGAACAGACATCTGTCTTGTTCCCACATTGCTCTCTCTCACACACTCCTGAATTACACTGCCAAAGACAGAGATGTGCAAAAAATAAACGGTGTCAGATCAAACAAATACTGGTTTTAGGCCAATAGTGAATGTAGTTCCTTTTTTTTCAGACTCCTATGGCCTTGGTGTCTGTTATTCAGTGCTTCCTCTACCTGGTCTTCTTCCAGTTTCTTCTCCCAATAAGGAAGTAATTAAAGTCCACTGTCCAAGGCCTTAACAATGATATATGTGAATTGCGTGACATCTTCCTCTAACAATAGACACACTAAAAATTTATTTTTTTCCATTATCACACACCTTTTGCCATTGACAAGCTTTCTTTTTTGTGTAAATATGTTTTGCTTTCTCTTGGTTTACTTCCTCTTGTCAGCATACCACACTTTTAACTAGCATTGTGCTCGACCTTGGCAGATTCCTGCTTGTTTGCTTTGCTTTGCTTGCTTGTGCAGAGTTGGCACAATAGCTTGCTAGTGTTGGTCAAGTTGACCTGTACCTTGTTATTATGTCATGCACTTGGGTTTCTCGTGGAAGAATCCAGCTTTTCCCTGTTCCTATGGCAAGAGACAAATCACCCATGCAGTCATTAAAGGGAATTACCGGTCTCATTTAGTTACAGCCCATTTACTTCTGTCTGCCATTTGGCAATGCATGCCGTGTGTAATTAGATTTTTAACATACTTGTTTTTTGGCATTTTTAAAATACAAACTTTTTCCCCACGGCGCAAGATCAGTCAGTGAGTCATCAGACACTTAACTAGGGCTGCAGCTATCGATTATTTTAGTAATCGAGTATTCTACCGATTATTCCATCGATTAATCGAGTAATCGGATAAGAAATACTTTTGCTTTATTAAAGAGCAATAGTAAATATACAAAAGAGAAAAGCTGTCCGCACGAAGCTGTCCATACGACACTGTGATTTACTGAAAACGAGGTGAAATAATTATTATTATTGATATTTATTACTAGGCCTAAATATCATACAAGTTCATAAGACTGGCTAATGTACATTTATTTACTATGTTGAAGGGTTGCCCTACACCTGCTGACCCTACTCACTGCAATCAAACTAAACTGAATATACCTGCTGTATTGGACTGGTGCATTTTAGGCTCCAATTGCTACTTACACCACCTGATATTTTGCTTTCTGGGGTATTATATGCATCACTGTGAGGGGAGTAGGTGTGTGTGTGGGGGGGGGGGGGTGTATGTGTGTGTGACTATCATAATAATAACATGAATGAAGCTCAGGCTTTCACAAATTGACTGCAGCATTTTATTTTCTGTGGTTATTTTCTTGAGCAAAACTTAGCTAACTTAGGGACATCATAACTAGCCACCATATTGATTTATGTTCTTAACTAGCCATTACATATAGCCATAATTAACGTGCATTCTTTACTGGCCTTCATCTCATCCCGTTTTAATATTAAGTGCTGACTCCGCCCACCCGGGCCAGTTTCGGCGTACGCCGGTAGCAATTACAAGTGGACCCTATCCTACAGTCCCTGCTCTCAGCGGAGGGAAGGAGCTACGCTGTGTGTGGGAAGCGCTGTGACCGTCAGACCTCTCTGGATTAGACAAGCAAGTAGAGAAAACCGGCATCAGCCGAACCAATTTATTGCCAAATGCTTTGGGATTCAACACATTAACATTGCTTCCCATGGTCAGAAAAAGTCGGCAGATTTGTCGCTAGTCGCTTTTGAGAAATAAAGTCGCCAGGGGGGTCTGAAAAGTCGGCAAGTCTAGCGACAAAGTCGCCAAGTTGGCAACACTGGATCCGAAACTTTGGACACTTTCTGTCGTTTTCTCTGGCCTGTCTCTTCTCTTCGCCCCTCGCTATTTTCTCTCTCTTTCTCCAGCGCGTTGTGCAACAGTAATAATCATCCGTGCGAAACACTGAGCGTGTATATAGTTATATGGATTAAACGAAGCTTCGATGCAAAGAATTTGCATCGATGATTTTTAGTAATCGAGTTACTCGAGTTTCTCGAGGAATCGTTTCAGCCCTACACTTAACCTTATATACCAACAACCAAGATATACCGGCAGTGCTACAGTCTCACTAATGTGTGTAAGCTGGGGGGATTTCACAGCATCTGTACTTGTTATGGATGTGACGGTAAAGTTTGTAACATGAAAACACTTCACTCAGGAACAACAGAAACTTTGACAAAACCAAACTAAGGCTTCATGTTTACTGTGATGCTTATCTAGCTCGGGCAACTTTCAAGTCTGTGGGAGTTTTTGATACTGTACAAGAAAGAATCAGCGTCTCTCACTTGAGAAATTATTTCACAACATGTTTTTTTCCCCTCTGTCTTTTCAGTGGTAAGTTAGTATCTCCCAAATGGAAGAACTTCAAAGGCCTGAAACTGCTGTGGAGAGACAAGATTCGTCTCAACAACGCAATCTGGAGAGCCTGGTATATGCAATGTAAGAGTTCGACCTTGCCTCATTTATTTTGTATCAATATCCTGGTAGTATATATATTACTGTCATGATGTAGCGTGTATATGTTAATACTCTGTGAGCTAATGAACAGTCAAACCGTGTCAAGAGCTGGTCCAAGTATCTGTTGTTGCCAAAATTCAGGCTTTAATCTTTGTCATTACACTAAATGTCATACTTTCAACACATGTATAAACTACAGCGACACAGATCCTGATACTATGTTTTTTGTGGTCTTCAAGCAACATATCATTGGCACAATCCTTGCAACTAGTTAGTAATGGTTTGTTTGTTTACATGCCATGAGCCACTTGTGGCCGTGACCAATGGGAGCTTCATGTCACAAAAATAAACAGCACTAACTGGGTCAAGTTCTTCATGAGCTGTGACTGTTGACCTGGAGTCATTCATGTTGTCAGCGGTGGCATTGCTACAGTTTGCATACATGATAGAAGAAATGTGATTTTTAGAATAGGTTCTCAAATGTGCAAATGAATAGAAAGAGGCAAAAAAAAAAACAGAATGGGGAAAAAAAACTCTGAATGTCAGCAGAGACTTTAATTCTCAGGGCAACTGATAGTAAAGCCTGACTGTTTTTGAATTAAGGTGGAGGTTTGTGAGATAAAAAGTGCAAATGTTCTGCCAAGACGAAATGCTGCTTTAACCACTGTTGTGGTCTTAAAACACTTAAAACACACAGAATATTATTGTTTTTTTTAACACCAGTCACCAATATGAAAGAATATGAATTGTGTATTCTCAGCTGTGGGTGATTTTGTTTTTTTCTACTTCTAGATGTGGAGAAAAGGGAGAATCCTGTCTGTCACTTTGTGACTCCACTCGATGGCACTATGGACTCCGAGGTCCATCGTCCTGCAGAGGTAAGCATACGAGAATTAAGTAGTATGGGACTGGATTGGTATATAACCAGCAACACTGACTTCCAGATGTTTCTCTAGTAATCATATTTTTCCCTTTTTATCATTTTTTATTTGCGATCCCACTTCAGCTGAATTATTTTGTCATTGCTAGTCCTATGTTTTCCCCACTCTGTTGCTCTGTTTTTATCTTTTTCTCGTCTCATTCTGTGTCCCGTGTGTTTAATTGTCGCTTGGTCTGTCCTTTCTCCGTCTCCCTCTGCCTTCCACAGGCCATTGCCACAGAGGGGAAGTACTGGAAGAGAAGAATTGAAATTGTCATAAGAGAGTATCACAAGTGGAGAACATACTTCAAGAAGAGGGTAGCGTATTGTGCATAATTTAAAAAATATCTTAATGTTTCAGTTTGATTGTTTGATTCATCATAATTTATTGTATAAAAGATGCATCTATGTTGCACTTATAGACTCCTTTATAGTTACAGAAGCACAAGGATGACGACCTCTCAAGCTTGCTCAAGGTATGCAAAACAAAATTCTATTATGCTAAACCTGTCAAAGTGCTAATAGTGTCAACATCTGCTTTACAAGGGTTAAAATAAGGATTTGGAACTAACCCAGGCTAACACAGTTACCTTCTTTGATATTTAAAGGATAAGGCTGGTGTTTTTTAATGCTTTGCTTACCGTCAACAAATCCTATGAAAATAACAAAATCAACAATGCGTTTGCTCTACTCCCGTTACTTTCTGACTTCCCACGTACCGTTTTTAGCCTTCAACCCGGAAGTCATTGGCTCCAATTGTAAGCTAAAAACCTTGAAATACAGCTCACAAAGACATAGTTTCAATTTTAAAAATCGCTAACTGTTACCACGAAAAGTCAGACTGTTGTAGTTATTACCAAATCAAATTCAAATGGGAACAAATTCTTCATTACGCCGGGGACTATTTTCGGTGCTACGGAACTACTTTCCTGAGATCGCAAAGTGTTTACAGCCGGCTTATTAAGTTGTTTGAGGAAAAAGTCGGCTGGCCCGGTGCATCGCGATGATGAAATATGTTGCCCAGAGCAACGGCATGGCTCTTTGAGGTGTTTTTAACCGTTTTTTTAATACAATGGAGTTCTATGGCTGCTGGGACATGGCTGCATTGGGCACCGGCTACATGGACGAGACTTGTTGGCAAAACAAAATCATTGCTGATTTTGTTATTTTCATAGGATTTGTTGACGGTAAGCAATGCATTAAAAAACACCAGCCTTATCCTTTAACATCAGAGTTTCCATTATATACATTTTGCAGCGGCGGCCCGCCACTGCAAAATTATTGCCGCCGCTGCTTCAGAATTTTATGAAATGTCATGAAGTCGTAATTACACGACTCTGCAGAGGGCTTTTAATTTGAAACGACGGATACAGAAGTGGCGACACGTGGCGACACCCGGCCGAGGCGAGAGGGAGGGAGAGAAAGAAGAGAAAAAGAAAGAGAAGAGAGAGAAAGGTAGATTAAAAGGCTGCTTCACACATAGCGTTTTTTGATGTGGAAAAAGCGCTGCCTGGAGCGCTTTTTGTGAGGAGAAATAAAAAGCGGATCACGGCAACCTCACCTGATGTTAGCTGAGCAGCTGCTAGCTCACTAACCAGCTGGTTAGCACTTCTAGCAGACAAAACAGTGTTGCGCAACAAGCAAAGGCTTACCAGATATAATCCATACTGCCTTTAAGATCGCTGTTGCGGTAACGGAAATTCACTTATTACAACTTCCAATTTCTCCACCGGCACTTTCACTTTCTCAATATTTGTTGTTGCTATGGGAAACGACCAGCATCTCTGTCATCGTGATTGGTCGGCTGGGAAAAAGCGGTTCATGTCACCCAGCGCTTTTCTGAAAAGTTGGAACATTTCTCAACTAAAAAAAAAAAAAACATTTCTCAACTTTTGAAAGCGCTCAGCTCTGCCGGCTGCAGCGCTTTTCGGGAGCGGCCTTTTGTGTGCCTTGCGGCCGCTTCCCATTGCTTTTAATGAGAAAAGGACGGTGGCAGTTGGGGAAAAAACGCTGTGTGAACGCAGCCTTACTTCAATAAACTTCGGTAAAATAATTGCCAACGATGTTTATATAAGCAATGTATTAAAATATTCCTGATTGCATTTTCAGACGAGTTTGTTAAAATATTTCTCCAAGAAGAGAAAGATGCCTGATGTCGATGAGGAAGATAGTCAGGTAACACTAAAGTGTGAGGCTACCTGACTATCTTCCTCATCGACATGGAGGGAGGGGCTCAGGGTTCTTAGCTATGCCCCGAAGTTTTGAAGGGAAAGAAATGCCTTCTGGTTCTAAAATATGTAACGTTAGTGGTGGCTACTACAATATTTTAATGTTCTTACTGGTTGCGTGATCAAATATTTGTGATGTGAGAGAATTATCTAACGTTACTCATTCTCAAATGTAACCTTATTAGACAAGTAGACAGGCAGGAGTAGTGGAGGCGAGTGGAGCAGGAGAGCAGAGTGAAGAGAGTGGAGTATGTTCTAAAGTTTGTTTCGCAGTCAAGTGTCAATTTATTTTAGATTTTTTAATTACCTATTGATATTCACTCCGACCGCGCGCGCACCACCCAGGTACAACAAAACCCTTTCTCCCCGCTGCTAAAAAAAAAATCCTAGAACTGAACATTATTTGTATACTTTTTAATGCAACTAATTGCACCTAATTTCAGTTGTTACTGGGTATGTGTGTTTGCCTGTTACCAGATAAATATCATTTAAGATATTAATATGATTACGGTATGTGTTTGTTTAAAACTACTACATGAAGTGTGCAGCTGAGTTGTGTTGTCATGGGATTGGAATTCTGTGTTGCTGCCGTCCTTTATTTTAGTGCCATCCCAATGTAATTCTGTGTTTTGTTTGATTTGTTGTAAACTTTTGTCTTTCCCTAACTTCTGTCACTCTGTACTCAACACTGCATGCTTTTGCGTCATTAACCGGCCTGCCTGTTGCATTTTGAACACTCGAAGGGGCCGGAGGAGCAGTTTTCACTGTTTGGGGAAGTGTCTCCAGACATGCTCCGTGTCTCCTTTTGTCAGGACGAAGACACTGCTGCACGTCGCGTGCCTCGTAAGCATCATGACTCGCCTGTCCCCATGGAGATGGACCCGCTCTTTGACATGGATGTTCTGATGTCTGAGTTTTCAGACACGTTGTTCTCTACGTTGGCCTCGCACCAGCCCATAGCCTGGCCCAATCCAAGGGAGATTGGTGAGAATCATCAGCTGTCCATTTTATGCATTCCTAAACAAATTTTGAATATTTTCTTACTCATTTAAAACTCAATAAACTGATTTGTATCCAAGCTACTACTTCTGTCTACTTTTAACTGGATCCAGCACCCCAAATTAAGGGTGCTCCGATCGATCGGCCACCGATCGTTAATCGACAATTTGCGCCGCTAAAAGGGCGTCACCGGTCTGGCAGTTCTACCAGGTGTCTGAAAAAGACTATAAATTTGCAAAAATGTTAGGGAGAGACGAGTTGGGAAGAGATCCAAACAGAAGTAGTCTCTTTGTGCGGTCTGTCTCTCTCTCTCTCTCTCTCGCTCTCCCTCTGTGTCGCTCTCTCTCTCTCTCTGTGTGTGTGTGTGTGTGTCGCGCTCTCTCGCTCTGTCTCGCTCACTCTCTCTCTCTCGCTCTCGCTCACTCTCTCTCTCTCTCGCTCTCTGTCTCGCTCGCTCACTCTCTGTCTCACCGGACCCGTCTGTTCGCCTCCCATTGCACACGCGGGCGTGAGGGATATTTTTTTTCCATGCCAAGAAGACGACCGGCTGAATTCCCAAAAAGAAGAACTAAAAGGGTTATTAACGTTATTCGGAATACAGCTGGGTTTCCGAGACTAGCAGATTAGCTGTATACAGGCTACTGTAGGTGCTAGTCAGTATCCACTGAGTGGACTGAAAACGTTAATATTTACTTTTTAACTCTGACTCTGAATGTTTGCTCCCTCAATCCAGATTAATATTGAAAAATATTTTGTTATGTTGCAGTTTTTATAGTCTCTAAAGTTGGAGTAAATTGATAAAGGCCCATCTATTGGAATTGATTTTTGTTGCCTCAGTAGGCCTATATATAATTTATTATTGTAACTAGGTGTGTTGTGCACATTTAGCTTTTATTCTAATTTTTATTTTATAAAATTGTATTTATTTTATTCCACAGGAAAGCTATATTTGTTAAGCTCTAAGCTGCTCCCAATAACCAAGCGTACTCTGCTATGGTTTAAGTTGTGTCTCTAAGAGAGAGAGTGGAATATGTTGCACATGTTGCCTGCCAATAAACAGTTGTCAATTCATGATACTTTCTCATCTCTTAATTTTAATACTTAATATACAGTGTTGTTAAGAATAGTGAAATAAATAAATAATGCTACATGATGAATAGAAGGCTTCAAATAGACCCCGTGATCGGTATCGGCCGATACTGCTTCCAGCGATCGGTGATCGGCCCCAAAAATCCTGATCAGAGCACCCTTACCCCAAATTATTTCTTTTCTCTTCAATTTTTTTGTCAACCACGCTTGCTAAATTAGTTAACATGTGAATACAAGTACTTCAGGGAGCTGGATCCAGACACTATCTATTTGTCAAAATGCTGTCATGTTTTCCCCCTGCCCTGCCTAGTAGCTGTGCCTCTCTGCCTTCCACAGCTCATGCAGGGAACGCGGACATGATCCAACCAGGACTGATCCCCTTACAACCCAACCTAGACTTCATGGACTCCTTTGAACCGCTGCAAGGTAGCAATAAGTCACGACCTACAGTATATAGCTACAGTAGTACTGCGCACACACTAATGGTGCACTCTTTTACAAGATCCAACCGCACATGTTCTAGTAACTCTACTACAGCAGTCTAACACTTAAAAAGTAGTGTGGTTTTACTAACCTCTAACTAACATAGACTCTTGTTCCAGACTTATTTCACAGCCTCCGTCAGCCCGTCTTCCCCTCTGTTTCCCCCACTGCATCATCTGTCACCTCTCTACCCAGCAGCAGCTCTCAGTCACAGGTAAACAGCAAAGCTTAGTCCCTAACTCACCCCACCATGATACAGAGGTTGTGCAAGCAGTGTTTGTTTTTTTCTGGACATTAATCAAATTCAATTTCAGTTTGTGGGACAAATTATTAGAAATCACACCATGTCTTTTACCATTTTCAGGGTTAATTACACATAAACCTATGTACAGTGTCATTTTGTGAATGTTTTGCATTATTTTAACTATTTCAAAACAAAATAGGCCTATCCTAAAGACTAAATAGACATGCATTGTGCAACTGGCTGAATTGGGCAAATGGAAAGACAGAGGTGCTTGCACACATACTAATTCAGCTAATTAGACGAAGAAGTTTCTGTCCACACTGTCAAAGGCTTCCCCTTCTCATTAAAGGGTCAGGATTTAGGGTTAGTTACTTTAGGAAAATAATTGTTTGAAAAAGATACATTTTCTTCAGGTCAAATTTCCTTCCTTTCTCCAAAATGCAAACCAGTTATGAAAATGTAGGTAAACGGCAGCATCAATACTTGACAGACAGAAAAAACATAAAATGTATACATGTGTGTTATTAATTGATTCGTGTTTGCCTATAGTTACGTGCACATCGACCTCTGACATTATCATTGCTGACAAGTAAATAGGCTATAAAAAGGTTTTGGGATGTCCATTACAGTTGTGAAGCCTCATCTAGTTATGAGGTACCACAATCCTTTTAATAGACTTTAAAGACTTTAATCAGCTTGACCAGCCAAAAACAGGGAATTACTAGCTAATGTGAACTTTGCCTTACACAGCTGCCGCTTTTCCTATATCATATTGCACTGGTATCAAAGGACTGTGTGTTTGTTCTGTTTTCCTTTTTTTTTTATCCCTTGCTAGGCCCAGTTACTGTCCTCCATGCACCTGTCAGCTGACCACATCTCCTCCCCCGGCCCCATGGCCAGTCAAACCAGTGGGACAGGCGGGGACGATTCTGCCTATGTGCAAAACTACATGCCTCTCTTCTCTGGGCAGGTGACTTCCAGCGCTCAAGCAGGCGTTTCCTCAGTCTCTCAGTCCTTAGCCCATGCTCCGCTGGCACACTGCCTTCCAGGTCAAGGTATGGTGCCATCGCCCCTGGACGGTGCCTCAACACTGGATGAGAGTGGAGCGCCATCTGTGATTACACACACCGCTTCATCCACTGTCACGCCCAGCGACGCCGCCGCCACCTTTAGCCACGGCTCAGAGTACAGCTCCCTTTCCACACAACCTCCACCTCCACCATCCCACCTCCAGCCCCTGGCACCTTTGCCGGCCAACCCCCTCCAGCACCCTCAGACTTTTGCCCTGCCTCGCCCCATTCAGTCTTCCAGTACCAACAAAAACCGCCATGTGCAAAGGATTGTTCCTAACACCCTCCCCTCCCCTCACCTCATCCTCACAGGTCTGTTGTTTATCCCCAGATCAAGATATTTATTCTGTATCGAGAGAAATGTATTTTTGTTAGTTGTTTAGAAATGTAAATACTTGAAGGCTATTCAGATGTAGAGGTAAATATTGTTTGTTGTGGTACCGTACCAAGGCTGGCACCGCTGATAAAGAAACACCTAATTGTCAAATAGTGTAAATGGGAATTTGTTTTCTTTGCACATTCCCCTGGGGAAAAAAATAGATTTACATATGTGTGTCACCACAAAGATCAGAGCATAGGGTCAGTGGAGCTGTGTCACTAACTGTTATTACCACAAGATAGCGCTCAAGCCTTTCTTTTTTCGTCTGCTAAACCACATGCAAAGAGGTGAAGGAAAAATTCAGTATATATCAGGTAATGAGTCATCATTAGTTGGACACTCCTCCTGACTAATGATGTTTATTCCCTCAGCTCCTTTCCCAGGTCCCAATGCAGTGATCGTTACACCCACATCTCTGAAAGGAGATGTGGTCCAAAACACAGGAGTGGTCATCGCTTCTTCTCGTCTTGGAGCGGTATGTTTTCAGCTGAGGCAATGCTGGCTTCATTGTTTTCTATTTTTTTTTAAGTATATTGGTTATTGAGTCACCATGGTTCTTGAAAAAATGAAAATTGACAATATAAATTATAACTTTGCAACTTTGAGATCCCACCAAACTCAAGGTACGGGCTCATTTTGCTCTGATGTGTACAATTAATGCGAAGTGCTACCAACCATCTTTAGCTTTAAAATACATTTAAAATTCAACTACTAGTTGTCTCGAACCCAGTCAATTGTGTTAAGAGTTCATATTCGAATGCAGTGGTTCTCAACCAGTGGGTCACGACTCAAAAGTGGGCCACAGAGCCGTTCTAGTGGGTCGCAGATATTTTCCAGGGGAAAAAAAATCAGACTACATGAATTTCTGTTTGGTCACAGGATTTTGAAATGCGTCCAGTTGTAGCTTTTTAGCTATTTTTCCGGTTCTAGCTTCATGCACGACCAAAGTGCACTCGCATAACTTCAGAGCGTTGCAGCCGCCTTGCTCTATAAGCAGCTGGTCTTTAGCTAGCTGACAACACAATTCATGATATCCACAATGTCATCAGCTAGGTCTACAAGTTAACACAAGTATTAGCCCGAATATATTAAATATGTGTTTACTTGCATGGAAGACAGACAGGGTGAGAGACCTCTGTGTGTTGTATACAGTGAAGCACGAAACAAAGACGGCAGTTAGAAACTAAACAGTCAAGCCACACACTCAACAAGTGTGTGGCATGACTTTTTTTAAATTTATTTATTTATTTTTTTAAAGAAACTTGCACAACCCGAAGACATCACAAAAAAAACATACCAACTGCATGTACAATACAAGAACAGGCCCTTCATGCATCTTACTGTGTTGCACAATGTATTGTAAAATGAAAGAAAGCCCATACGCTGTCCAGTGACAGCGTGAGGAGGAGAACCCATGACATGTCAGATTTCATGAAACGACAGACTATGCATCTTATCAAGGCAAATGACTATTACATACTGCAACTTGCATGCGGAGGTTTGCTGGCTTCTGAGGGGTAAAGTGCTGTCATGCTTCCATGAACTGAACAGAAATTGCAGCTTTTCTCTCAGAAAACAACTCGCCTCTTGCTGATCTGTTTTACAGCGATATATGGCTGACACAGGCAGCTTATATTGTGGAATGTTTTTGAGCAGCTAAACATCTTGAATGTGTCTATGCAAGGAAGGGGACAATCCATTTGAACAGGCAGATAAAATTGATGCATTCAAGAGAAAATTATTCGTTATTGTGGGAAAGTTGCGTTATGGAAGATTGCACGCTTCCCTGTGCTTGCTGCGAGGCACAACAGCTGGACACTGCACAGAAATACACTTAAGAAAATAATGAAGGCAAATCTTATGAAACTTCATCTACAACTACATCTTGGCAAGTTTTCAGACAAGACAACAAGTGGATCCGTTTGGAGTGGAGATTGAGAGCGGCACATTGACGAGCGACATGGAAAGCTCTCGTGTGACCGCTTATACTGCTGATATTCATATAGCTGCTCTGTTATTGTTCTGTGCTCCATTATTGTAAGTCCTGTGGTTGTAATGTTGTGTTAAATTGCTATAATGTGTCAATAATTACTATATTGTGTCAATAATTACTATTACTGACAGGCTAAATTGCACTGAATTCAGCAGAGATGTGTTTAGATCATTTTTTTACTGGATGTATTTTATTTGATTTCAGGGGTCTGCACCTCATTTCCTTTGCACTTCATGTTGCATGACATTTTCTTTGTACCACAATGGAAAAAAAAAAATTAGGCTAAATAAATAAATGAAAGATGATGATTGATGTTTTGCTGTGTGTAATGGTGGTTTGGGTCACTGGTTGAGAACCACTTTTCAAAGAAATAGAAACAAAGAGTGAATCATTTCGACACCACAGTTAGTACTCTAACTGGTCTGATTCTGGATTTGGGCCTTCCCATATTTCTTATGTATTTACTTTCTACATTTTGTCTCTCAGCCTCCTGGATTTCATATCGTGTCTCAGACGCACAAGTCTCCCCAGCCGATTGTCCCCAAAGAAAAGACTTATTCTTCCAGCCGCAAGAACCAGAAACCCTCCTCTAGTGTTGGTGAGACATTTTCCAAATAATTTTTTCCAGTTATTTGTCCACATGCACACACATGACATGATGCTGTCCATCTTGAAAATACAAAACACTAGGAGTTATAGAGAAACACAAATGCATATCATTTATGGTGTGTTTTAAGACATACTACTACTTTCTGAGCTTGGAATTATAATCTTCTACCTGAGTTTATCGAGTTATCTACATATTCAGGATCGTTGAATGTTACTTTATGCTTGTGGTGTTGTATTTTTTTTAAAAGAACCTTAAAAAAAAAAAAAAAAAATTAAAACAACTGAAAGTACATAAGTTTTGCCTGCTTGTATGTCAAAGTTTTGATGCTCATTGAGCTGCACTCAGATAGAACCTCATAATTCCAAGCTCACGACTTGTTAAATATGTATTTTGTATATCATATCAGTGCACAATCGGCAAGGTTCAGGTCAAGGGTCACCGTGTGGGTCAGATCAAGTCCCGAGTCCCCAGTCGCCCCTCAGCAGCAGCAGTGGCGGCAGCAGTAACGCCCTGGCAAAGAATGAGCCAAACCAGGTGTGTGTGTGTGTGTGTGTTTGTGTTCACGTATTTAAGTGTATTTTAACGTAACACATTTGCATTTGTGATCTCTGCATCTTTGTGAACATTTTATTATTTTCTTGGTATACAGGGCTTTCACAGGCTTTGGAAATCCTTGAAAATTTTTGAATGAAACGACAATTTAAAAGTTAATGAATATAGATGGAAAGCCTTGAAAGCACTTGAATTTGATCTGGAAAAAAAAAAAAGAAATGCATCCCTTGAATTTGATGCCTGGGCAAATGTGTAACCCTCTTTATAATATCGGTGCTATTGTTCCTTTTCTAAACACTCTAACATCTGACCCGGTCTCAATAAGCTTCTACATGTTGTCTGTTGTGTGACAGAGCCGGAGGGTGACCCACATATCTGCTGAGCAGAAGAGACGATTCAACATAAACATTGGCTTTAAAACACTCTGCAACCTGGTTCCCACCCTCAAGTCCCAGTCAAACGTAAGGCTTCATACTTGTCTTTCCTTTATATACTTTCTGTGGGAAAAGTAATGGGAAGCTGAAGTGAAATTGGTTGTTTTTTTTGTGGTTTGAATTGCTGTTTAAAGTATAAAAGGGTTGTGTCTGTAAAGGTATAGGGTTGTCCAAATTCAATAAAACAAGGAAACATTAAAAATTAAATATCCAGCTTCATAAAACATCCATACAGATTCAGAAATTACTTTGGTGTGGCTGTAATCTTTACTTTTTTGGTTCATAGTTATCCTCCATGAGTTTAGAGTGCAAATAACATGTCAGTTTACTACCCCTGTGATTACTACACATATAATACTGGATATCTGCATTGCCTTCTCCAGTCCAACCATATTTATTAACTGTGCTCATTCAGATCAGTAATGCAGCCACACTGCAGAAGACAGTCGAGCACATCGGGAAGCTCCAGCAGGAGAGGCAGCAGATGCTGGAGGAGGCCAAGAGACTGCGAGAGGAGATCGAGGAGCTCAACACCTCCATAAAGTGCGTTACTGCATCATATTTCTCTCCACTCTCTTCTGATGCACAGCCATGTATCATATCATGTCTCAACTCATGTCACATTTTATGCCACTGCTTAACCACAGCTTGTGTCAGGAGCAGCTCCCTGCCACAGGGGTGCCCATCACACGCCATCGCTTTGACCACATGCGAGACAAGTTCGACGAATACGTGAAGAGCCGCACTCTTCAAAACTGGAAGTTCTGGATTGTATCCTTTTTAATCCAAGCGCTCTTGTAAACAACTCTTTATATATTAATGATACAGATTATACTGCAAGATCACATTTGGCCCTGATTTGGGAAGCTCATGTCTTTCGGGGTTCTTTAGAAGCTTTTCTTTAGATCAGATTGCGAGATTAGATCCTCTTGCCGTGCGAAGCTTGCACCAGAATGTAAAAGTTACACAACTGAAACATTGTAAAGCTTAGAGTAAGCAGTCTGTATCACTTTTGAAATGTTTGGTGTTTGGACACAAAAATGTTATACTATTAATGCACTTCAACTATTTTACCCGACAAACTGCATTTTAGAATGGAAAAGTACTTGGTTTGTTACTTGGTCCTGACCCAGGACATGGCCTGAAGCAAATCCAGCTATCAACAATGATTCAGTAGCCATGTATTTGTTATCATCAGCACTAATTATCTTTTACAGCCTTATATACACAGTAGATTCCTCAAGCAGTATCCAGTTACGTCAGGTCAGACCAGGGACTGTATTTTCAAAAACTTCCCATGGTAGAGGTGTTCATCATAGTCTATAATAGATTTTAGTCATTGCACATTTTTCAGTAAAGGCAAATCTCAAGGGAAAATAGAAAACAAAAGCAACAGCAGTTACAACAGTCAGGGGCTGCCTCAGGTGGTCAGGCAAGTTGCATTTGTCTCACCCCGCTGCGTAATCGACCCTTGACCGTCCGCTCCAGTTCAGCATCATTATCAAGCCTCTGTTTGAATCGTTCAATGGGATGGTGTCGACTACAAGCAAAGCAGAGCTGTGTCAGACCACGCTGCAGTGGCTCGACCGTCACTGCTCCCTTCCTGTGCTCAGACCGAGTAAGTAAAAACCTCTCCTTCTTAGACATGCACACACACACACACACACACAGACAACTTACCACGCCAGTTCACCTCTGCTATAGTTGTAACTCTAATGAAATAGGCATCAATATATGGAACAAGTGCAACACAGCAGGGAAATTTTGCTACATGCATAAGTGTTAGATCACTACTGTACAGAAATCACTTACGCCAGACTTTTCTCTTTACTTATCTATCACTAATCTACACCTTTTCTTTCCTTTCTCCTATTCTGGTGTAGTGGAACCATGACGAGAGGAAATTTAAACACGCATCACAAATGCTTTCCTGAAAATAATACATCTCTGGAATCCCTCGAAGGAGGGAACAGTGTTGATCAGTCTTTCCGACTAGTGTTTTGTCCTCCCACTTGTTCTTAATAATATGCCTTTGTTCCTGTGTCGGTCTGCCTCTAACAACTCTGCCATAGAAGGGATGTGACGATATATAATGTGACGTCAGAGATTTCTATCATGCACTCACTGATTAGCAGCCTACTGGAAGTTGAATCTGTGATGCTGCAGAAAATTGCAAACGGCATTAACAAGCTTATCACTCCAGCTTTTTCAGTCCAGGGTTGTGCAGTGCACACACAAGGATAAATTATAAGCCCTGTAGCTTCAAAATAATAGGTTTTTACAGATTTACTTTACTTTATTGCCACATCAACTAGACAGTTGTTATTATTGCTTGTTCATGAGTCGGATCCGGATCCGCTCCAAAATTTAATGGGTTCTTCCTTGGCCCATGTTACACCCTTCCACGAAGTTTCATGAAAATCGGGCCAGTAGTTTTTCCGTAATCCTGCTAACAGACAGACAAACAAACAAACAAACGGCACCGAAAACATAACCTCCTTGGCAGAGGTAATAACACAAGATAACACAACAAAACAGACTCAACAAGCCAGCAAACAAACAATAACAAACATCAACAAAACAAGACACACTAAAGGGTAATGGATAATAAGTAAGAGAGCAAACATCAGATACAAATACAGTGATTTTAAAAAAGCAAAATGAAAATTACAATTCATGGACAAAATTTAAGTTAAAATCCAGTACAATGTAGTAGGCTGGAAAAAAGTGACTGGTGCATTGGAGAGAGACTAGATCTCAGCTGAAGTGCTTTAAGTCATTCAGAAAACAGTTGCATAGGTGCTTTTTCTGAACCTAGAGGTGCGGGTCTGTAGTGACCGAAGTCTTGTAAAATAGTCAGGTCACGGCTGACATACTGTGGTTAATTTGTTTTTCAGTGGTGCTCAGTACCCTTCGCCAGCTAAGCACAAGCACATCCATTCTTAATGACCCGTCCCTGCTGCCTGAAGAAGCCATCCAGGCGGTCACAGACACCCACGAGCCTTGTGGAGACTTGTAGCCTTGCTCTCAGGGGAGGTGAGGTGTCCTGGACGCCGCCGCCGCCGCATCAGGTCGTGATGAATCTTGTAAAAGCAATCGTCAAAGATGATGTATCACTGGTTTACCTTACAGCCATTCAACAAAGTTACTCTGTACGTCTTCCACGCATCCATTACTTCCCTCAAAAATGCAAGCTATGTATGGCTCTCTTTCACTTTATTCACCTCACAGCGATGTATTTGTACTACTGTGTAGAATGGTCATTACTTTGTCCTCTTGTACATTGATTCTTAAGAGTCATACACACAGAGAACCCTGCCTTCAACATTGCTTTTATCATGATTTCTAAAAAAAAAAAAAAAAGCAGCTTTTATCACACAATATATTTTAATGACAACGGCACTACCTATTGCTTTAACTTGCTTTAAATACTTTATTGGAAGGTGGTACTTGTGGTTTGCTTTTAGAACAAAAATATGTTTAAATGGGAGTGTTTTTTTGTTTTTTTTTATGCAAAGATACAACGTGAGCATTGTGTTTAAAAGGGAAATATTAAGTGCTTGTTCATTTTATGTTCTCAAGATGTATACAGTCTGTAGGGACGGAGCTCGTTTTCACAAGAAGAGATGAATGTAGGATTCGTTAAGATTAGCTAGCAATATGGTTTGTGTTCTTTGGAGGCTCTGAAACCGTAAACTTCACCCTAGAATCAAAGCGATCACTTGAGAACGTGGTAAAGTTGATCGCTCATGGGCTTGTCTATACCTAATCAATGCCAGGAAGACGTGCCCTGTCTGCCTTCTATGAACCATACTTTGTTTCCCTCATTTACTCAGGTGAATGCAATATTTTGGCAGTTAATGGTAGTAGTATTTCCGGTGATTCTCTGTCCATTTTGAACATACTGTATGTTCCTTCATATTGTGCTTGCTCTGCCCGTTTCTTTTGGGCTAAACTGTGCAAATTGTATGAGAAAGCAATCATCTTGGGTCACAGCATCATGGATATATAACGCTTGGAGCCTTCACCAAGCCACATAACCGAAATATCAATATAGATGTATATACATGTACAGTGTTACAAGAGCTTAGCTGAATGCACAGTAGCCGTAGCTTCCTTTCTTGTTCCTTCTTGTTCACTCAGGGCTGCGCTGGTGAGCGTAATTATTCTTTTCCATTTAATGAACAAAACAAATCAAGTCGGGATCCTTTTTGAGGCAAGACGCATCGGCTGTAACAGTACAGGTTATATATCACACGGTTTGATTTTCCAATGTTTTCCATAATTACGTTACACTAATTTGTGATGTGTGCTAATGACAGACCGATACTAGCCTGAGAAGACTAGCTGTCTATTGGTCTGGAACTTTGTTTATATTGAAAGACACAGTACATTTGAAACAGGTCAAAAGCCATATCAAAGAGTAGTTTATTTACCTGTCCATTCAGCTCCTCGTTTTGTTTTATTTTTGTGTTATTTACTGCAAATATGACAAAGCACTGTTGAAGGCTTAAGAATTGGACACGGTTTAGCTTGTTTAGGGTTAGGCATAGGCATGGTCAAATAAAGTGTTGCGTCCAATTCTTGCTAACGCGTTTAGTTGTTTGTGGTTCAGCACTCCTCAGGCAGTCTTTAATGGAGCTGGTGCCTTGTGTTACTCTTTATTTATTTCTTTTCTGCAGAACAACTGAGTTTACTATGAGTTTCACTGTAGCAAAAAGTACCTTTTGATAGTGATGGTTTTGTTTTCATTTGATGAATTTGCAGGCTTTAGTGTGTAATCTTTCATTATTGATTGCAGGTACCTTTTCAAAGGAGTTTTACTTTTCTAGAAGATAATAATTTTATCACTGAAGATTTACCTGTCCATGTATTATTGTTACAATAAGACTAGGATGGAAAGTCAGCAAAATTCAGCCCTTGTAGCCTACATACAATGCTACTCAAATATTTTTGTGGCAAGTGTAAAGTTTGTGAAGTTTATCGTAAAGGTTTTACTACTACTTTAAGCAAATGAAAAATTCTAAATGCACGTATGAATGTCATGGTTGTATTTTCATCTTTTGTTTGCCATGCTCTAATGTGTGGTAAAAGGTTTTGTGTTCTGTCTTTTCAAATAAGCATCATGACATTTAACTTATAAAACAAAGTCCCTCCTTCAGCTACAGCTTGGCATTTGTGTGGTGATTTTACTCATCTCTTTTCCAGTGATTTTAAAATGTTAGTCATGCGAAAACCCAAGTTGACTTTCCTCACAGGTAAATGTTTCACGTTTTCAAGAAGAGGTTTTTGTATGAGTATTGGATGATGTACAATATAGCATTGCAGGTTGGATCTGCCCATGTTGGGTCTCCCCAAATTTAGTATTGTACATATTTCCTTTGTGTTGAGAAGTAAAGATATTTTCTTATGCTGTATCTGGGTGTTTTTGTTGTCTTCCAAAGTTTGCTCCTGTCTTCAGCCAGCAAGTTTTAAAATGCCTCTCATGAGTCTGAATCACAAAATAAAAGCAATGATTCTGATCAACTTTTTGATATTGATATTTTTATTTCTTAAAAGTTCATTTTGAATAAATATTACTTGGTTATCAGACACTGATAACAGTTGCATGACATCTGCAAAGCAACCTCCAGAATGAGTTTATATTAATATCCAGGTAACACAGTTACATTGAATTATGACTTGGCACTCCAAATGTGCAATAATTTAAAACACATGCCCTATAAAATTTATAAATACAGTATTCATGCCATACAGTAAATCAAAGGTTATGTTTTCCCAGCCATTTTACAAAGAGCTGCAGCAGACACTTGACATAACGAGGGTTGTCAACGTCATTATTAAAGCTGGGGGCGTTGCAGTCTGTACAGGTGATGTTATCGTGACCGGACATCAGCCCCCCCAGATCGATGCTGTACTGGCCGATGACACTGATGTTTTCTGGCATTCCCTGGGTCTTGCTGGATACCTGGGTCATGTGGCAGCAGAAGGTGGCGAGGTGCTGGGCCGTGAGGAGCTGCTGCGGCTGCGGCTCCTGCAGCCCGGTCCGCTCCATCACGTTCATGTCCACGCAGGAGTTGGTCGGCACCACCGCAGGGTTACTCTGCCAGACGGGACAGAAGACAAACAGCTGGTCATAATTAACACCCGGCACCAGTGCAAAGCTTTGTGCATTGATTGCTTTGTGCACACTACTGACATTTATCATCTAACATGGGGAAATCCCAAATGGAGGCCTGTAGGCTGTCTGCCCAGGCGGATGCACAATACAGCATCATGTAAATCCACATAAGCTGTTTTAATTGGCGGATACCCTTACAAAAAAAGTCACGTGAAAACCCACATGTCAGTGCTTTTTGGACACATGTTGGGTTTTTCTTTGTGGTAGGTGAGGCTGTGTAGAATAGGTAGGCTGTTATGTCTTGTCTCTAAAATCTGCTTTTCCTGATGTTTGTCCCATATTCTGTTCTATGGCTGATTGTTCATCAGTTAGATCTAGGGTTAGGGTTAGGCTCATTCTCTGTAAAGTCCTTTGAGACATGCATGTGATTAAGGGCTATAAATAAACAAAGCTGAACTAGGGATTTTAATGATTAATCGACGATCGATTAATCACCGTTAATAATTTGATCGATCAAGCATATATTAATCGATAATGTACGTCATGGGCTATTTCTCATTTTTTTCGGAAATGATTTACCGCCACAAGGGCGCAATTTAACTTTCGCCGCCTATACAGAGGAAGAAGAAAGCCAAGCAAGCGGGCGGAAGCATTACACCCGAAAAGACAACAGTGTTCATTGTAAACATCGTAATACAAAGTTGAAATACAGCACCTCTACAAGCACAATGAAAGAGAATGCATTCCCCCGGCTGGTGAAGTTGGCGCGACACTATTTGTGCCTCCCAGCGGATGGACTGACTGTCACCAGGCTGCGCACTGGACTCATCCCTATACATAAATCCCTAATACATAAACTGTGGCAGCGCCACAATATCGGCACGGCCGGCACAACATAATCTAATTATCTAATGTGCGCATCACGTCATGTCTGTCATTTGGCGATGCAGTAGCTCTGTACTCAACCTGACAGTCCGTCTCCCGTTCTGAAAACGTTCGTAAAAAAATATAAAATTCCACAGTTTCTCCTAACTCGCATGTGTTGTAACGGTAAAGAGTAACTTGATACTTTTCAGTCGGACAATTCTAACGCTGCTCAACACTCAGAAAGTTAACATGAGTGCAGTGCAGAGACTTCATTGCATATTCCACCAGCTGGGTTCCGTTGGACACAATGTAAAGACAATTTAAAATAACGAACCCTAAAGAAAGTACATTTTCAGCCTGTGGGAAATACTGACGTCCGTTGTCAGGGGTCCTGACTCTTTTGAATTATGCTTGGTTGAGTAACTTGTTGAGTAGGCCTAAAGACAGGTGTAAAAACATGTATTTTGTATTTTCTATGTCATGACTGTAGAGGCTCATGCACACCTTCAGTTTCTTGTAGACAGGTGCGGAGGAAATGTCCATAGGCAAGAGAAGAGATAATTCCCGCACACTGTCTTTTTACTTGCAAAAAACTTTATTACTGATACAACGTTTCGGTCCTTAGACCTTCATCAGGTAAAACTGAGGAACAAAGAACATTCCAGACAGATATAGCCAACACCTCCTCAGGTGAGGCCAATCAGGGACCATGAGCTGTCAGGCAATCAGTCCCACAGCATTTAGCCAATCAGAAGGCACAACCCACCATCAAAAATGACATTTCACAATCTATGATGGACGGCAACTACACTATTTTCTATGTCAAGAGCTGTTTTTTTACATAATGATTAATCGATTAATTAGTCATTAACATGACCGACGATCGATTAAGGAAATTTCTGAAAATTTGCATCCCTAACCTGAACTTTAAAAAAAAGTCACGTTGTATTCTGACATCACATATGTTTTTACTTCAGATGTGAAAATTTTAACGTGAACATTTTTTCAGGTTTTAGCCTGCCAGATATGACAATACTTGTTTCACATGTGAAACCCTAATTTCACATGCAGAGAGAGAGTTCACAGGTGAAAATGTCATTTTCACATATAGGAGAAAGGGAAATTTCACATGTCCACATAGGCTATATGAAAACCTACATGTGTCCAAAAAGCATATGTGCTTTGAATTCACATGCGGGTTTTCACATGCGGCTAAGGTTATATTAATCAAAACATAGCTCACCAGATGGGTCAGAGTGTCCTCTGTCAGCTTCTGAATCTCCGAAATCATTATTTTCTCCCGGCCATATGTTGTGCGTGTGTTTGTAATAAACCCACTGGCTGGTTGGGCAGCAAGGAAGGCCAGGAGGATGAAGACTGCTGAATGAAAAAACACAGATTAGATTTGTTTAACACACACACACACACACACACACACACACACACTATAATCACCAGCCATCATCACTCAAGAGGTATTGAGCAACTGTTTGCCTGCAGAAGTTCAAAAGTTGTCTCTCTCTCTCTCTGTCTAAGACAAGAACAGCCAGACTCTCAAATCAGACTTCAAGATGCTTACCAGCACGCAGATCCATGACAAGTGACAGAGTATTGATTGATTAACAGCGTGAAAATTAGGTCAGCAGGAGACTCTCTGATGTGACACTTTCTCATATCCATCTTTCAAGGGGATCAAGTTTATTATACTCTCAGATAAAGATCAACATCTGAATATTTTCCTCTGCGTCTCAAAGTGCTGAGGCATTAGTAATAGCTAATAGCTGTCATAGAAAAACATTCATGGCTCAAGTTTACTTTTTGGGGATTTCCTTCTAAAAAAACCAAGAGGAGCGTTTAAGGAGATGTGATGTCACTGTCAGCTGATGTAATTTGTGGGATTTCTTAGATAGCAGTGTGCCTTCAGTAATAACACAAAGTCAGCCAAAAGTTCAAATATGCCTAAAACAAAAAAATGAGTATACTTTGAATATCAATATTATATGTACTCAAGAAAGCACGCTTCAGTAAACACACTGAGAATATAATTAATGGTACTCTTACCCATCAGTTTTGGACCTGCCCAAAATTAAAACCCATTCTGGACTCTTGTATTTGATTAAAGCCTTTAACAAAACTATAGTGCTTGATCCATTACAGGTTATCTTTGGTTCGGTTATAGATAATCCCTTCATCAACAAGTAGGAAGGGCAAGCTACTGTATCTCTCTCTGTTCTCTGTTGGTCAGACTCCTTCTCTTCCCCCTCATGCCATCCATGGCTTATGGATCTTGGGAATGTACAATATGATATCTAATGTACTATATGGAGAGATTCAGATTAAATTCTAATGGAAGGATACCTGTATCAAAGCTGAACCACAGACTGTCTCCCCATGCACCTGAAAAATATAATTTGTGTATTATCTCTAAATGGTACATCCACTCGCTCTGTATTTTACAATGGCTGTCATCACTAATAATTCCTCGTGTTGATTTTTTTTCTGTTGATTTCGGGGTTTTTTATAACGTTAATCTAAGACATTCCCTATTCTTCATCTAGTTACTTCTATCTGAAGTTTTTCTGTAATTACTGTCTATTAGTTTTGTTTGCTATTCTTGAAAACAATAACCAGAGTGATAAAAAAAAAAGAATATCATTAAATAACAGTCTACAACTTTGTTGATATAGCCTGACACAAAATGATAAATGTTGTCAAGGGAAGATGCCCCCTACTTCATTAGATTATATTCAAATCAGACTTACTTTCTTACTTAGCTCAACATAAATGTTACATTGTGGCGGACTCTATAGACATTATTCACCATAATCTGTGGTTTGGGTATGTTTAACACACACAGTTATATTGTGTGCTTCTCAGGGTTAAGGAGACACGGTCCCTTTAAGAAAGTCTGGTTTTCTGAGTCTGACGTCAGCTCGACATACGTTGTGTTTTTGAGCGCCACGTAAATTGTCTTGCTCTGTGGTTAAAATAAATGACACACGAGTTGGTGTAGTCAACTAGAGAAGTTTCAACTTTCCTGCCACTTCTGCAACATCAACATAAGAAAATAATCTTTGTTTTCATTACTTTTACTTTATTACTTTTCAAACCGAGAGTGTCACGGGGATGCCCGATGCCCTATATTAACATACACCGCCAAACATTACCTGCATTAACTTTCATTTCTTTACCATAGATTACATCTTGGCGCCACTAAGAGATGTTAGTTAAGTGTTACTGTGTTTTGGTTTTGATTGTTAGATTCTCGCATTTTCATTGTAGTCTGTGTCTCACTGCAGTGTTCCAGCCATACTGGGAGGCCTACCGGCATTGGCGTTATTTAACATTCCCGCCTGCATTGACGCAATTCCGCAATCTTTATACATTATATAATTAATTCAAAAGTTAAATAAAGAAGCGAAGACATTTCATTATTTATCATGTTTAATGAAACAGTTTGCAGATTACTCTTACCCCGTGTATTTTTTCTTCTCCTGCACTTGGCAGTTCCAGTTTTAGACCCAGAGTGCGAAACTGAGGCGGAGGGGTCCAACCTCATTTGTAGAGAGGGGTGGCAGTGGAATGTGCCAAGTGTGGTTGAGATAGGGGGCGTCCAAATTGATAAAAGTATACATCTATATTTTTATGCATCAGACTGATGATAGGGTCATTGCAATTTATTATGTGTGTCACATAGTTATATCAATGTAATAATAATTGTATTGAATCAGACCCTTGATGTATTGTTGCATTAATTGAAGACTCATTATGTTTTGTCTTCATAGGAGGGGCTTAGAGTATATAGGAGGCCAGCACCCATGGGTGCCCGCTCACTCTGCCTCGCTCCAGCCAGGAATTGGGACCAGGACTGCTGGCCTAATAGCATAGGGCCCACGTCAGGGGCTTAGCCTATGTTTTGGTTTATAGCTTAGTTCTGCCTTTGTTATTTTTGTTGTTTTCTTGATTCATTATCTATTTCTTTATTTTTCTTTTCAAAACATTTTGAGTATTTTCCATTTTTGTGTGTTTTTTTACAGCTCATCTTGTAAATACACCTGGTTTCTCCACAATAAATCCCACGTGGTGGTATTGAAGCCTGCCTCAGCCTGTGCCTTCCTCTTCTACCCACTCGCCATCCTAACACTTGGTGTCAGAAGTAACGGGTCTTGTTGGGATGCCTCCGAAGAAGAATCAGCAGCAGCAGCAGATGGGGCCAGAGGCTGACGATGGAGCGGCTGGGGGTCCACTGGAAGAAGGCCTCCATTCCACCGTCAACACAGAGGTCGCTGCTGAGTCTACCCTCACAACCCTGGCAAGAATGTTTGAAAGTTTTATGCATCTCCAAATGGAGAGGGACAAGAGGCAAGACAAAGAGGCTGCAAAGCAGGAGCAGAAATTCAGTGTGCTTAACCACCAGATTACTCAGCTCCAGTTGGACCTAGAGTCGGCGAGGGCTGGTCGGCCTACTCCACGGACAGGAACTGTGCCAGCTGGGGAACCCAAATTGGTGAGGCTAGAAGACACTGATGATATTGAACATTTCCTGACTACATTTGAGCGTCTGGCAGCAGTCTACAACTGGCCAGGTCAAGAGTGGGCTATCCGCCTCATCCCGCTGTTGACTGGTAGGGCCAGGAGTGCCTTTGTTGCCATGGACGCCACCCAAGCTGTGAACTATGAGATGTTGAAAGATGCAGTGTTGAGAAAGTATGAAATCAACAGAGATACGTACCGTCAGCGGTTCCGCTCCCTTGATGCCCCGCTCGAAGAGTCTCCTCAGGAACTGTACACCCGCCTCAAAGACTTATTCTGCAAATGGGTGGAGTATGAGGCCTGCACCAAGGAGCAACTGATGGAGAAGCTGGTCCTGGAACAGTATCTCAGAGTGTTGTTCCCGGAAGTGAGAGCCTGGGTCAGAGAACACAACCCAGGGACTGCCGCAGATGCTGCCAAGCTGGTTGACACATACGTGACTGCTCACCGAGGACCAGGGGCCTATCGCTACGCAGGACAACTACGACAAGCCAGGGGTGAGTCTGTTGGGTTGGGGAAAGGTGGTGGTTCGCAGAAGTACTCTCCCAGTCAGCCCAGGTTCACCAAGCCCCTAGTGGTAGAATCCTCCAAGTATAGGTCTCAGTCAGGCAGTATGTCTCAGTCAGACAGTAAGGCTGAAGTTGTCTGTTATAACTGTGGGGAAGTGGGTCATACTCGTCCAGTCTGTCCTGTCAAAAAGCCTAACGCTACCAGTTTGTGCTATGTCCCCAGACCTGAGGTCATTTCTCTCTCTGAGTCTCCTGAGCCACTAACAGCTACTGTTTTGTTAAATGGCAAGCCTTTGTCTGCACTATTAGACACAGGCTGTGGACAGACACTTGTCCAGGCTGAATTCATCGCCAGGCAGACATGGAATATGGAAGAGACAGTGCCAGTTATCTGTGTTCATGGGCATAGTGTAGATGTCCCTACTGCTGAAGTCTACATCGAGGTTCACAACCAACCTTACCTGATGAAAGTTGGGGTAGCCACTGAGTTACCATATCCTATTTTGTTGGGAACAGATCTGCCTATCTTGCTAGACTTGATCCAAGACACAAAAAGGCGGTTGTGTGGAGTTGTGACACGGTCTAAGGCAAGGCAGGGCACCATTCCACCAGTCCCACAGGAAACAGTCTCAGCTGAGGTAGATCCTGTAGTACAGCTCATTACCCCTGTCTTCATTCAGCCAACTCCTGTCATGCCTGTCCCTGCTTCTGTGACCACTGCAACACCAGAGGCAGAGGTTAGTGATAGTCAAGTTGCTGATATGCTTGTTGCTGATGAGTCAGTTGCCCATGCACCAGCTACCAATCCAGACACGTTGCAGTTTTTGCCATTTTATGAGGAGGAGGTAGATGGGATGCCCACAGTCACACAAGAAGACAGGTGGACCAGACGTAGAGAGCAAGTGGGGGAAACAATAGCTGAGTCAGTTGACCAGTCAGACCAAGAAGTCGAGGCTCCAGAGCTATCTGCTGCAGATGTCCCTTTCCCTGTTGACCTGGCCCAAAAGCAGAGAGAAGATCCCAGCCTGATGGAGTGTTTTAGGCAGGCAGAGGAGGTCACTGGTGGCAGTACTCTTAAGGACTGTTTTGTGCTGGAGAATGGACTGTTGTATAGACAGTCAGAATATGGCAAGCAGCTTGTCCTCCCACAGGTGTGTAGAGGGGAAGTGCTGAGGGTAGGCCATACAATCCCTTGGGCTGGCCATTTAGCCTTCATGAAAACATATATGCGCGTAGCCAGGAGATTTTATTGGCCAGGAATGTATACTGAAGTCAAGGAGTACATTAAAACATGCCCAGAATGCCAGCTCACTGCAGGAAAGCAGACAGCCCCTGTACCTCTCATCCCACTCCCTGTCATTAGCACTCCGTTTGAGCGTATCGGTGTAGACATTGTTGGCCCAGTGGAGAGAAGCCAGTCAGGCAACAAGTTTATTCTGGTAATTTGTGATTACGCTACCAGATATCCAGAAGCTTTTCCCTTGAGAGAGGTGACTGCTAAGCAGATAGCAACAGCAATGCTAAGGTTTTTCTCCCAGGTAGGCATCCCCAAGGAGGTGCTCACAGACCAGGGCCCAAATTTCATGAGTCGAACACTCTCCCAAGTTTATCAGCTGTTAGGGATAAAAAGAGTGAGAACCACCCCTTACCACCCTCAGACTGATGGCTTGGTCGAGCGTTTTAATCAAACCCTCAAAGGCATGCTGAGGAAGTTTGTTTCAGACACTGGCAAAGACTGGGACAAGTGGCTGCCGTTCTTGCTTTTTGCATATCGTGAGGTTCCACAAAGCTCTACTGGTTTTTCACCCTTTGAGCTCCTTTATGCCCATCAGGTCAGAGGTCCCCTGGATGTGCTGAGAGAGACCTGGGAGGAGTCGGACAAGCCCCAGAGCATGAACATCATTTCCTATGTCCTGAAAATGAGAGAGCGGCTCATGAACACCACAGCCATGGCCACAGGGAACCTGCTGAAATCGCAAGCAAGACAAAAAGAGTGGTATGATCGTTCAGCCCGGAAGAGGAGCTTGGAACCTGGTGAGGAAGTCCTGTTGCTTTTGCCAACGTCAGACCACAAGCTGTTGGCTAAGTGGCAGGGCCCTTATCAGGTCAAGCAGAAGATGGGTCCAGTGACCTACCAGGTATACATACCGGACCGAAAGAAGCCCCTTCAGACCTTCCACATTAACATGCTGAAGAAATGGCACCCTCGCAATGTCCCTGCAGCGCCTGCAGTCCATGCTCTCTTCATTCGCGCTGTACAGGAAGAGGAGGAGCCTGTGGAACAGTATCTGCCTTGTCAAGAGGAGGGTAAGAGACTTGATTTAGACCATCTAGCAGATGAGAGGAGAAAAGAGCTCCTTCAGATCTTACCACTTCACCTCTTTGTTGAGTCCCCAGGCAAAACCAGTGTTATGTACCATCACATCACCCTGAAGGATCCAACACCCCTCCGGCAGCCAGTGTACAGAGTCCCGCTGGAGATGATGAGAGAGCTGGGGGTGATCGAGCCTTCCTCCAGTGAGTGGAGCAGCCCAATCATCCTTGTCCCTAAGAAGGATGGCACACTGAGGTTCTGCCTGGACTTCAGGAAAGTCAATGGGGTCAGTAAGTTCGACCTGTATCCCATGCCCAGGGTGGATAACCTGGTGGAGAGGCTGGGCAGCGCCAGCTTCATCAGTACCCTTGACCTGTGTAAAGGCTACTGGCAGGTTCCCCTTACTGAGGAGAGCAAAGAAATCACAGCCTTCAGAACCCCCTTTGGTCATTTTCAGTTCACTGTCCTACCATTTGGTCTTCACGGGGCTCCAGCAACATTTCAGAAAATGATGGACAAAATCCTGGGGGGCACTGAATCCTTCGCTGCAGCATACCTAGATGACATTGTCGTGTACAGTGGTAGCTGGGAGGAACACCTGTGTCATCTAAAGGAGGTGTTGTCACGCATCAAAGAAGCTGGACTGACAATTCGCCCTGACAAGTGCTCCCTGGCAAGAGAGGAGGTCCAGTACCTAGGATTTGTGCTGGGAAAAGGTATGATCCGGCCTCAAGTGGGGAAAGTGGAAGCTATCAGGTCAGCTGAACGCCCCAGGACCAAGTCCCAAGTAAAGTCCTTTATGGGCCTTGTTGGTTGGTACAGCCGTTTCATCCCCAACTTGTCAGCACAGGCAGTGGCCCTGTCGAACCTCACCAAAAAGAACCAGCCCAACAAGGTGCGGTGGACCAAGGATTGTGAGGAAGCATTTCAACGCTTAAAAAATTGTCTGTGCACTGAACCACTTCTTAAGAGCCCTGACTTCAACCAGACCTTTACGGTTCAAACAGATGCCTCTGAGTTTGGAATTGGAGCGGGACTGTTGCAGGGAGAACCAGAGAACCTCCAGCCGGTTGCCTACATAAGCAGAAAGCTTAAACCACATGAACTTAGGTACTCAGTTGTGGAGAAAGAATGCCTGGCCATCAAGTGGTCCCTGGACTCTCTACGATATTACCTGCTGGGAAGACTGTTCTTCCTAGAGACTGACCACCGGGCATTGTCATGGCTGAAGACCATGAAAGATACCAACTCCAGGATCACAAGGTGGTTCCTTGCCTTGCAACCCTTCGACTTTGAGGTGCGGTACAGGAAGGGTAAGGAGAACTGTACTGCTGACTATCTCTCCAGGACGCCACAAGTGTCGTCTCCAGAAGGGGGGGGGAATGTCACGGGGATGCCCGATGCCCTATATTAACATACACCGCCAAACATTACCTGCATTAACTTTCATTTCTTTACCATAGATTACATCTTGGCGCCACTAAGAGATGTTAGTTAAGTGTTACTGTGTTTTGGTTTTGATTGTTAGATTCTCGCATTTTCATTGTAGTCTGTGTCTCACTGCAGTGTTCCAGCCATACTGGGAGGCCTACCGGCATTGGCGTTATTTAACATTCCCGCCTGCATTGACGCAATTCCGCAATCTTTATACATTATATAATTAATTCAAAAGTTAAATAAAGAAGCGGAGACATTTCATTATTTATCATGTTTAATGAAACAGTTTGCAGATTACTCTTACCCTGTGTATTTTTTCTTCTCCTGCACTTGGCAGTTCCAGTTTTAGACCCAGAGTGCGAAACTGAGGCGGAGGGGTCCAACCTCATTTGTAGAGAGGGGTGGCAGTGGAATGTGCCAAGTGTGGTTGAGATAGGGGGTGTCCAAATTGATAAAAGTATACATCTATATTTTTATGCATCAGACTGATGATAGGGTCATTGCAATTTATTATGTGTGTCACATAGTTATATCAATGTAATAATAATTGTATTGAATCAGACCCTTGATGTATTGTTGCATTAATTGAAGACTCATTATGTTTTGTCTTCATAGGAGGGGCTTAGAGTATATAGGAGGCCAGCACCCATGGGTGCCCGCTCACTCTGCCTCGCTCCAGCCAGGAATTGGGACCAGGACTGCTGGCCTAATAGCATAGGGCCCACGTCAGGGGCTTAGCCTATGTTTTGATTTATAGCTTAGTTCTGCCTTTGTTATTTTTGTTGTTTTCTTGATTCATTATCTATTTCTTTATTTTTCTTTTCAAAACATTTTGAGTATTTTCCATTTTTGTGTTTTTTTTTACAACTCATCTTGTAAATACACCTGGTTTCTCCACAATAAATCCCACGTGGTGGTATTGAAGCCTGCCTCAGCCTGTGCCTTCCTCTTCTACCCACTCGCCATCCTAACAGAGAGATCTAATTAATTAATTGAGCAAGGCCCTTAACCCCAACTGCTCCAGTGGAGCTGCTCAGTGGCCAGCAGATTAGACTGTGGTTGTACTGATCAGCTTCCAGGTGTGAATGTGTGTGAATGTGATCAGGGCGTTCCTGAAAAAGAGAGCATTGCTCTCAGTGAAACTCCCCTGAATAAATAAAGGATAAAAAAAATATATATATTCTCTGAACAAAGCTAGTTTGCTTTTAGACTGATAAAGTACATTTCTCACCACAGCTGTTTGTTATAATGATATTATCGATTACTGTCCCTTTGCATTACCCTCCCTTTACATATGTACATCCTTAACAAAAAACGTGTTAATGCTTATTTCTTAATATAATTTTTTTTTAACTCACCTCACCTGTTTCTTTGGAAATGCCGTCTGCCAACACTGAGGTGAGCCGACTGTTGCCACCCAAGAAATCAAGTTTGGCCCATTCTAGTGGTCATGAGATGAATTATTGAATTAGGTGTGTGTGTGTGTGTTTATAAACCATGCACTCAGATTTATTTACTTATTTTGTTAATTTATTTGTATCGCATTTTTTTTTGGATAAAGAATAGACTTAGGCCCAATAAAGTTCAGAGATCAAGTGCTTAAATGTTCTGGGTACATCAAATAATATAAAACGTCAAATAATTGAATGTCAAACCAAGACACAAGCAAAATAATTCAATAAAAATGCTAATTAGAAACATCTTGTTTCATCATCTGTAACGAGAGAGTTTAAAACTTCACTAATCTACTACTACAACTATCAGTAAAGTTGATTTTTCCTGGCAAGATTAATTGTTAATAGTTGCACGGATTCTGGGTTTTTACATGGTCTGCTGTCATTTTTTGTGTGGAAAAAACACCTGTGTGGAATCTACATGCGTTTAGGGGAGAGTACAATTACAATTAATTCATAGGTCAGCAAGATGAAACAGGAAAACAAAGTGCAGACTTTGACAGGCAACATACACTATACAAGATTACTAAGTACATTCATCTGATAAAGAGATGTAGATTAATGTGTTAATAAGTTGTTTAAATGCTTTGAGTCATAGGCCTGTAGGCTCTGTTTCCCAAAAACATCTTCTCATAGACTTTCTTTCTTCCTTTCTTTCTTTAGCATCACAAATTACCTGTCTATAAAAAGAGTTACTTCTTTCGTGTTCTTGCAGTAAAATAAAGGAGGAAACAACTGAAGCTGAATTGAAACCTTTCTTTATTATTGATATATTAGGGGGAAACAAAAAATCAAGTTCACAGGTCAGAGCTGAGCAGCGCAAGGCTGACAATCAATGTGAAAGAGACCATTCAAGATAAATAAAATAAATACAAACAACAATTGATACATGGGGAAATGAACGGGTCAATAGATAGATAGATAAATAAATAGTTGACATAAACGTTTTAAGCGGTTGTCAGAGATTTCTGGAAGCCCTCCATCCACTGCCTGACTGAATGTAAGATCCTGTAGCCCATTTCCTTCCTGTTGAACCCATTTGTAGGTTCCTCATACGGGACGCTGCACTGCGCCGGGATGCCGGTTGAGTTTCGCATGTCAGCAAACACAAAAATCGCTTCTCTGAACTGAGTGTCAAACTGTGTGGTGTTGATGAGTTCATTTGAGTCCGATGGAATGAACTCCTTGATGATTTTTGGAAAATGAGTGCCAAGGTAGACGCTGATCGCACAGGCAGAGGCACAGACTTCTTCGGTGGTGTTTGTTTTCACAGGCAGAGTTATCCCAGCCATGGGCTTGAGCCCGTTTGTGTTTGGTGTTACTCCTTGAGACTCCTAGAGAGGAAATTAGTCTTATTATTATTAATTGTATTAACCAGAGGTGGAAAGTAACTTAGTACATTTACTCAAGTACTGTATATTTAAGTACAATTTTGAAGTATTGGCACTTTGAGTATTTCCATTTTGTGAGACTTTATACTTTTACTCCACTACATTTCAGAGGGAAATATTGGACTTTTTACTCCACTACATTTATCTGACAACTGTAGTTACTAGTTACTTTGCAGAATAAGGTTTTACATGCAAAACATACAATAAGCTCATAAAATATGCTGCATTGTTAGAGCTTAAACTCCCCGACAGTATATGGAGCAGTTAGACCTACAACATGAAAATACTTCTTACAGGTTAATGAATCAATAATTTTACACTCTGAAAAGAGTGTTCTTCAGAATGAGCTGGTGTTAGCTGTTCTCAGTGGGCTGAAATGTTTACTCAACCTAAAGTGGAAAGGTTGCTGACTTTGTAGTAACTTTATATAATATCACAATCACTGGCTAATTGCTAAAGCAGACTTCACTGTCATCACATTCAAATGCGTACATCCAAAACATAAAGTACATTGTGTTTACTTACTACAAATGTATTTTCCATATTTTTTATATTGATCAAGAGCTTCCGTATGGTCCTGTTGAGTGCTTCTGCCTGTGGAGTGGAAACTGGGAACGAAACTGTGATGCACATCTGTAACATCACTATACAGGCAAGCAGGAGCTCTGTAAGTTAAAACACAAAAATATTAAGTTATCCAGCCTCCGGTTAAACTGGAATCAGCATCAGTGAGATTATACTTTGAGAGGAAATAATAGACTGGAATATACTAGACTATAAGGCCTTTGGTCCATCCACTACCCTTAGTTTTGAAATGTTTTTTAGATGGTAGAAGGCTGATCTTGTGAGTTGATTGATATGGCTCTTAAAATTTAGATCGCCGTCTATGATTACACCCAGATTTCTAGCTTCACTTTTGCTCTCCAGAGACAGAGAACTGAGATGAGCTGCAATTTTCTGTCTCTGAGCCTTTGCACCAAAGATGAGTATTTCTGTTTTGTCTTTGTTCAGTTGTAAAAAGTTCTCTGACATCCATAGATTAATATCATCAATACACTGAGTTAGGGAATGTATGGGATCTAGGTCATCATGAGATAGGGATATGTGAATCATCTGCATAATTATGGTAATTTATTTTGTGTTTCTGTATAACACGTGCGAGTGGGAGCATATAGAGATTAAATAGTAGTGGTCCAAGAATCGAACCTTGGGGTACTCCACATGTAATACCCACTCTGTCCGAGGCAAAGTCTCCAATGGACACAAAGAACTGCCTGTCCTGTAGGTAGGTTCTGAACCAGTTCAGAACTGGGCCGGATAGGCCGACCCATTTTTCTAACCTCTCTAGTAAAATATCATGGTCAACAGTGTCGAAAGCGGCACTGAGATCCAGGAGCACAAGAACAGATAGTTTATTAGAGTCTGTGTTTATATGCAGATCGTTCACAACTTTGATAAGTGCTGTTTCTGTGCTATGGTGAGATCAAAAACCTGATTGATAAGTGTATAGAAGGCTGTTTGATGTTAGATAGTTATTAAGCTGAGAATAAACTGTTTTTTCAAGTATTTTGCTGAGGAATGGTAAGTTAGAGATGGGCCTATAGTTAGCAGTAACTGTTGCATCAAGGTTGCTCTTCTTCAGAAGTGGTTTAATGACAGCTGTTTTAAGTGCTGCAGGAAATATACCTGACTGAAGAGAGCAGTTAATAATTTCTAATACCTCAGGTGCTAAGCAGTTAAAAACAGTTTTAAAAAATGTGGTGGGGAGAGGATCCAAGCAGCAGGTGGAGAACCTGAGCTGCCCAACAATATAGTCTAGTTTTTTTAGGTCTAGAGGGTCAAAGTGAGACATGGCACAAGTAATATTCCTGGAGAACTGGAGGATAGGTTCATTTATAAATCTTGAGGCACTAATGTTCTGTCTGATGGCAATAATTCTGTTATTGAAGAATGTGGCGAATTGCTCACATTTTTCAGTGCGACAGCATCTCTGATGGGGTTGGAGATGGTGGATTAATAAGTCGATCAACAGTAGAGAAGAGCACTTTACTATTGTTGATATTTTCATTAATGATTTTGGAGAAGAAGGACTGTCAGGCCTGTTTAATTTTTTTGTTGTAGTCATTCAGTCTATCCTTGTAGATTTCATAGTGAACCTGAAGTTTTGTCTTTCTCCACTGTCGTTCTGCCTGGCGACACTTTCTCTTAAACTGCCTAACAACCACTCCATTTCTCCAGGGGGCTTTTTGTTTTTTTATGTTTTTAGTTTTAACAGGTGCAATGTTGTCAATGATAACCACTTTGGTGGTTTTTGTAACCAATCAAGTCGATTTTAGACGGTACTTTCCCTGTAGACTTCACTGTCGCTCAGTTGTCAGGCTGCCACCATGAGGAAATAAATTGTTGATCAAGTAGGATCACATCTCGACTAATTCACATACATTCCTGACAAACACATTTGCAATACTCCTAAAGACACAATACAATTACAAATGTAACTTTCAAGCAATAGAAATAGATGCTGAGAAGCTCCTCCATTTTCTCAATCTTTGCAATACAAGGATAAATAAATTGTATTATTTTGGTTTGGAAAAAGGCTTACCTTGAGTGAAAGGCATGGCGTGATGTTGTGCTCGTCAACCGTTGTGTTAACGCTCACACGTTTGCCCATACTTATGTCCAAAAATGGGACTTTTCGTTGTATGGAATCGGTGTCAGATGACTCAATTGGCATTATCGTCCGAATGATCTGGTAGTAAATGTTTCTGTATCATACATTTTACCACAATATTGGTTTTTCTGTGGGGAGGCAATGCAAACTGCCAAGAAGTTATCGTGGCAAATTTGATGTTTATCAGTAGGATGACAAAACCAGCAAAGTCCTCTGTTTGAAGAGGTCTAACTGTCGTTCACCATACCATCTTAAACCCAGAAAATCAAAAGACTGCGGCAGTTAACTGGAAATTATTGTTGTTAGGCCACTTTGAGATAATTTGGGATTCAAAAAACATTGCTTTTTTATTTATTTGCCAAGCTTTTCTCTCTGATCATTCTCTGGTCACAGGAATATTGCTTTGGCTCTGACCTTTGCACCTTACTCTTGGTTGTTTGTAAAATTGCTGATGCAGGAATTTAAGTTTATTCTTCTGTTGCACTCATTGGAAGTTGCTCTGGATAAGACCATCAGATAAATGTCAACAACAACAACGTTTCTCCAGGTCTCCCACATCAAAATGATAGAAATGTAACAGAGAAATGAAATCACTCTGTGCATACTTTTACTGCATAACAAAAACATAAGTAATCACTCAAATCACAGCCTGGGTCATGCACAAAATATTGTTTCTTTTTTTTTTTGCCTTTTTTGTTTCAAGGAATTTTCACCCAAATCTTGGCTGTCAAGTCAAATCGTATTGAGATGATGTCATAGATTTTTTCATTTTGAGTTGAGACTTTTATGTAATGACTTGATATCTAATTTCTTGGTAGCTCAAGTTTAAAGTAATTACTACATCTTTTTGCATTTCAATACATGATGACAGTTTGTTGTAGTTTGGTAGCCAAAGCATCATCATCATCAAAGGCATTAAAGATAACCATGGATCACTTTCACACTTGTCATAATGTCATAATTTTTTTGTAGATTTATTTCATGGTTATCTGCTTTATTAGATCTTTTAGAGTAGCAGGAAACAGAGGAACCGGATGATGTACCACAACGTTTTTGAGCCTTATTTAGGCGGCCAACATGAGTACATGGTGTGAACCTTAGCCTGCTGATCCAGAGAGTCCCAAGTTATGGGACGCTCAGAATTTGCTAAAATAAAAGTGTCTTACACAGATCTTTGGGTGGGGGCCCGTCTGTCCCGGCCGCCAGGGAGCGCCAGGGAGTGCAGATCATACGGGTGCATCTGATCTGGACTAGTGATCCATGATGCGCAACTGTTCATCAGATAGAGTGCCGGTATCCTCAAATTGAAACTGTCTGTCCTTCAACCTCAGAGTCACTGTTTCATTTTGCATCCAAAATAAAGAGCTGTGAATCAAATCAGGAAAATGCATCACTGTCGAAACAGACTGCTGCGTCAACAGTATGAATACAAATCTGTGCTGTACTCAGGAAACAAACAGATCAAAGTGGTTTCTGCCTCACAGACGCAGCCCGGCCCTGCACAGAGCCTGAAGTCCTGACATGGTGTAGTGTTCCTGGTGTGAGCCCCAGCTGTTGCCAGGCAACAACCGTTTGTAAACAGCCAGCAGAGACCTTTTAAGTGACAAAGACTGAACAATGCACCTGAGCATATATATTAATTACATGGCTAGATACTGTGTGTTTCTCTCTGCATTTCATGGGAACACATCCATCTGAACTTCTCTGTTAGTAAGTTATGGGCTCCCAGACACTTTCTTCTGTGTTGGAGCAGCAGCTTCGCAGCCTGTGTCTCAGCGACTTTCCATGTGGACACGGCAGTTGGGTGAGTTCATTTCAACTGTAAAATTTGCTGTAATGTTTTCTTGATTAGATACTTTGCTTTGTCCAATATATAAGCATACAGAAATGCAATAAAAAATAAAAAAAAGATGTAAAAATACCAAAAACAGAACACATAGACACCCCCCACCCACTCCCGCCTCCCCAGCCCACCCAACACAAACACACCAACAAACAAAATGCCAGATTACAAATGAAGTATATAACATGGATGACTGTTAATTGTCCATGCATGCCAGATTAGGCCGTGTCAACAGAGTCCATAGCTGCCACAACAGAATGTCCACAAGATCTAAAACTGTCCTTGTTACTAATACTTTTACATACATACATACATACTATACATTACATACTGTACATATAAGCACTCCTTTGTCCCCCTGTCCTTCAAAGCTCTAAACAACAACTAATCCCACACATATGCCAATTTATGAATGTATGTAGCATATATATAGACATGTACACTACCAGCCAAAAGTTTGGACACACCTGATTGAATGTATTATGTTTTTCATTATCTTAAAGCCATTTTGATCTAAAGGCTTATGCTTAAATGCTTGAAATTTGGACAAATATAAATAGTGAAGTCGATGCCTATGTATGAATTTCTTTCCAAAGCCTTTGCCTTTCCATCAAGGCAAAGGGCGACTACTTTAAAGAATCTAAAATATAAGATAGTTTTGATTTGTTTAACACTTTTTTGGTCACTGCACAATTCGATTTGTTTTGTTCTAAAATGTGGAAAATAGTAAAAATACAGAAAAATGTGGTGTGTCCAAACTTTGACTGGTAGTGTATGTATGTATTGTATGTATGTATGTATGTATGAAGTAGGTACAGCTCAACACACAGTGGGTTTTGTTGTCAGAGGAAGACCAACGGCGGTCGATCTAAAGAAGAGAGCTGGGGCTATGCGGAGCGGGACGAGGGCAGAGCGGGAGCCGACAGCGAGGAGCCGGACGCCCTCGTCGACCTGCTGACCTGCCCTCGCTCCCCCTGGCACCAAGAGGCGTCATGGAGCCCCGAAGCCCCGGCCCTCAGAGAGCTGTGTGTGCTGACGCCTCAGCGCCTCGATGGGGACTTCATCTTCAAATACTTCAGCACTCTGCGCATCGTGGACAAGGGTGTGAGTGTCCAGATTTCACTTTTCTTTACACCCAAATATAGAAAAAAAAACCTCAATCAATCAATCAATCAATCAATTGTATATGTATGACATAGTATAGGATGTATATGATATGTATATGTATGATGTAGTATGGTATATGACATGTATGGTATGTGAAGCCCTTGACTGTGATAAAGGGCTATATAAATAAACAACAAGACAATCAATCAATCAAAACTTTATTTATAGAGCACTTTTCCTAAAAATTAATGCAATTCAAAGCAGATAAGACAGGGAATGGATGGAGGTTGCAGCAATAGGGTCCAATGCACAGAACAGTTAGAGGTAAAACAAAAGAATAAAATAACACAAATAAGAAGAAATAAGATGGTATTAGCACTTTCTTAGTCTTTGCACTTTATTTTATTACTACTGTGTGTACAGTATGTGTTTCCTGTGTTTTTATGCTGCACCTGAATTGCCCTTCGGGGACAGTAAAGATTTTTTTAATTGAATTGAATTGAATTGAATTGAATTGAGATGAGCTAAAACATTACAAACATTACACACTTAGTTAACAGTCAGAGCAAAAAGGTAAGGTTTTGAGCTGGCGTTTAAAAATGTAAATATTATCCACTTTCCTCACTCAATAAATACTTTGCTGCTTTTGTATGATTGTGAAACTTTGTAGTTATTTGATCTCTGTGCATGCGGATCAGGTGTCAGTCATCGACGATGGCCTGTTGAAGTTCTCCAACCTCGAGGAATTGGTGCTGAGTGCCAACAACGTCTCAGAGTTACCTGCGGGGCATTTTCCCCACTCTCTGAGAGTGAGTCACATTCCTACACAAGCTGGAAATAACAGTTACCTTGAATGAGCTGTACACCCAGTCAAAGAGATAAGGTTCACTGACGCCGTAATGATTCAGTTCCATCAGTGCTGATGTTCACAGGGTCTTTGGCATTTTCCATTAATCAGTGAGAAATTAATCAGTTTGTTGTTGATTGTGAGGAGTAGTAGTTTATCAGATGATCAGATTCACCTGTTTCCACTGCAAAATCCTTGTCATAATTAGCACTTATGTGCCTGTCACAGATTTTGGAGCTTCGTGCCAACCGGCTGTGTGGTCTTGACAGTCTGAGCAACCACCAACTTCCTCGCCTACAGTATCTCGGCCTTGGTTCAAACAATCTGGGTTCCCTTGAAGACATCCACCACCTCACAGGAAAACACTGGTTAGTCATCATGCACATAACGGAAACTGCTACCCCTCCCCCACAACTTTCTTTTTATTGGGGTTTTTGGTACAAAACAGACACCATCCCCATACATTTCCTCCAATCCGAAAAATAAATAAATAAATATATATTGGATATCTTCAAGTGCTCAGAAATATATAAATAAACAAATAAGATTAAAAAACAAAACAAAAACATGGATTTATCGCATTTAGAAAATGTTGCCATATTGCATGAAACCTCCCTTCATTTCCCCTCAATGAGAACTTAATTTTAACTTAATTTTTAACTGATCAGGGCTGAGTAAGTTGCTTGTTTCCAGTTAAGTAATAATATCAGTCTACTTGCTAAAAGTGTAACAAATTCAATCATATTGACTGTTTGAGGGAAAACGGTTTTATTGTTTGTCAGATAAGATAGTTTCACATTCATGAGTTTTCATTGTGGGTTTTTGCACCTATGTGATGCATTCACTACTATCTACTATCACGCCTGTAGAAACAACACTATTTCTTTTGTTAGTGATGAAATGGAATACTATTAAGTATGTAGTGGGCAATTTCTGTGGAAACTGAAATGTAGAAAATCTTTCCCCTTGATCCCACCTACAAGCACCACATCTACTAGAAATTGGTTTCAACGGGAGCAAAAGTCAATTTCTGAATTTGTAGTATGAGACCAACATATCACATATCATGAGTTGGTACCCAAAAAAATTGAGCCAAATATACTGGAAGGCAAATCAGTTTCTAGGGCTTTACAACTCCCCACATGTAAAAAAAAACAAACAAACATGTAAAAAAAAACATAAAATACAAAAACAGCTTTATTTATTTTATGTGTAT